>NC_091560.1:44358771-44381271 GCF_042767895.1 Penaeus vannamei
AATGAACGAAGGGTATTGGAAAATAAGGAATTATGTTATAAGAATGAACGAAGGATATTGGAAAATAAGGGATTAAGTAATAAAGATGAACGAAAGGTATTGGAAAATAAGGAATTAAGTAATAAAGATGAACGAAGGATATTGGAAAATACGGAATTAAGTGAACGAACGAAGGGTATTGGAAAATAAGGGAATAAGTTTTAAGAATGAACGAAGGGTATTGGAAAATAAGGGATTAAGTAATAAAGATGAACGAAGGGTATTGGAAAATAAGGAATTAAGTAATAAAGATGAACGAAAGGTATTGGAAAATAAGGGAATAAGTTATAAGAATGAACGAAGGATATTGGAAAATAAGGAATTAAGTGAACGAACGAAAGGATATTGGAAAATAAGGGATTAAGTGATGAGAATGAACGAAGGATATTGGAAAATAAGGGATTAAGTGAACGAACGAAAGGGTAATGGAAAATAAGGGATTAAGTTATAAGAATGAACGAAAGGGTATTGGAAAATAAGGGATTAAGTAATAAAGATGAACGAAGGGTATTGGAAAATAAGGGATTAAGTGAACGAACGAAAGGGTATTGGAAAAGAAGGAATTAAGTGAACGAATGAACGAAGGGTATTGGAAAATAAGGAATTAAGTGAACGAACGAAAGGGTATTGGAAAATAAGGAATTAAGTGAACGAATGAACGAAGGGTATTGGAAAATAAGGAATTAAGTTATAAAGATGAACGAAGGGTATTGGAAAATAAGGGAATAAGTTATAAGAATGAACGAAGGATATTGGAAAATAAGGAATTAAGTGAACGAACGAAAGGATATTGGAAAATAAGGGATTAAGTAATAAAGATGAACGAAAGGGTAATGGAAAATAAGGGAATAAGTTATAAGGATGAACGAAGGGTATTGGAAAATAAGGGATTAAGTGAACGAATGAACGAAAGGGTATTGGAAAATAAGGGAATAAGTTATAAGAATGAACGAAGGGTATTGGAAAATAAGTAGCTAAGATTAAGAGTAGACGGAGGCGAAAGAATTATTGGAAAATAAGGGATTAAGTGAACGAACGAAAGGGTAATGGAAAATAAGGGATTAAGTGAACGAATGAACGAAAGGGTATTGGAAAATAAGGGAATAAGTTATAAGAATGAACGAAGGGTATTGGAAAATAAGGGATTAAGTGAACGAACGAAAGGGTAATGGAAAATAAGGGATTAAGTTATAAGAATGAACGAAGGGTATTGGAAAGTAAGGGAATAAGTTATAAAGATGAACGAAAGGTATTGGAAAATAAGGGATGAAGTAATAAAGATGAACGAAGGGTATTGGAAAATAAGGAATTAAGTTATAAGAATGAACGAAAGGGTATTGGAAAATAAGGGATTAAGTAATAAAGATGAACGAAGGGTATTGGAAAATAAGGGATTAAGTTATAAAGATGAACGAAGGATATTGGAAAATAAGGGATTAAGTTATAAGAATGAACGAAGGGTATTGGAAAATAAGGGAATAAGTTATAAGAACGAACGAAGGGTATTGGAAAATAAGGAATTAAGTAATAAAGATGAACGAAAGGTATTGGAAAATAAGGGATTAAGTGAACGAACGAAAGGGTATTGGAAAATAAGGGATTAAGTGATAAGAATGAACGAAGGGTATTGGAAAATAAGGGATTAAGTGATAAAGATGAACGAAGGGTATTGGAAAATAAGGGATTAAGTTATAAGAACGAACGAAGGGCATTGGAAAATAAGGGATTAAGTTATAAGAACGAACGAAGGGCATTGGAAAATAAGGGATTAAATAGTATAAATAAATGAAAAGGGTATTGTGATCTTACGATAAATGGGAGAAATAAGATTAGTAAACAGACAAGGTAGAAAACAGAAACAAATTCTAAGTTTCGTCATCTATACTGATAAGAAATACACTAAATAAGCGAAACGATTAATATAAATCAAAGGAAAATGAGAGAAAAAATAAATAAATAAAAATGAATGAATTGTAAAACATCTGTTTGTGTCTTACCTATATATATTGAAGATACGATATCTTTATGTAAGACAGAGGAAAATAAAATGAAAAATGAATTCTAACGAACTGTAAAATACCTATTCGTATTTTCTTCACACATCTTAAAGACACGATACCTTTATCTAAGACAAAGTAAAAGATGATGGAGAAGAAAGTGAAACATGTTTATAACTTGTATATACGTGTTTTAAAGAGACGATGTCAATACACAATAGAAAGTAAAAGAAAAAATAAATAAAAAATAATAATAACCAGATGTATTATATTTTTGTTTTTTTTATTTCATAATTTCATATACGTGTTTTAAAGATACTCTGTCAATACACAATACCAATTAAACAAAGAAAAAAAGAAATAAAATAAAGAAAAATGAAAAATGAAAATAAAAATAAGCAGCTTTAATATATTTTTGTTTGTTTATTTCATAAACGTGCTTTAAAGATACAATGCCAATACACAGTACATAGTAAAAGAAGAAGAAAAAATATAAATAACCAGCTGTAATATATATATATATTTTATATTTCATATACGTGTTAAAGATACGATACTATTACACAATACAAATCAAAAGAACAAATAATATCAAAAATAAAAATAATCAGCAGTAATATATATATATATATATATATATATATATATATATATATATATATATATATATATATATATATATTTTTTTTTTTTTTTTTTTTTTTTTTGCATTTTGCATTTATACCTGGTTGATACGGTAACTAATTAACGATAACTAACGGAAAAGGAGAAGAAGAAGAAGAAGAAGAAAAGAAACTGAAATTAATAGGATACCTTTTTTGTAATTTGTATATACCGGTTAGAATTACGATTCCTTACATGGAGCTAAGGAAAAGAAAGAAAGAAAAAAAAGAGATCTAACAAACTGTAGAATGTAGAAATGTATGAATGAGAATGAATATCTTCACAATACAAGAGATGTATCTGAACGGTCTCCAATTTATCTTTGTCAGAAATAGATGTATTTTTTTGAAGAAGAAATATTCGAGACCGGCCAAATACATGCTTACAATACAAGAGATGTATTTGAATATATCTTCGTCAGAAATAGATGTATTTTTTGAAGAAGAAATAATCGAGACCGGCCAAATACATCTCTTGTATTGTGAAGATATTCATCCTCATTCCTACCTTTCTACATCTGTCAACATGAATACGACTTGAACTGTAGAATACCTGTTTGTGTCTGTTTTAGGTAGCCATCACAGGAGTCCTATAACGACACAGAGACAACCAAAACAGTTCCTCCAAACTGTTGGATCGTTGAAGACTTTTCTTGCAATTTGTGTCTTCTTTATCATTATGCTTAATTTATCTATGTTTTATCTTATTTTTTCATGTTTCTGTAATAATTTTTCTCCATTTTACTGTCATTTTTTATCGATGGCTTTGCTTCTTGCTCTATGTCTGTCTGTTCTCAAGTCTCTCTCTCTCTCCCTCTCTTTCTTTCCTATGGCTATCTATCTCTATCTGTATATCTATCTGTCTATAAACCCCTTAAATCAATATATATTTTTATTATCTACTTATCTCTTCTTCACTTTCTCTTTCTCTCTCTCATTTTCGGTGCCTTCTCCCTTACGTCAAGTGGTGATTTGTCTCTCTCTCTTTCCGTCTCTCTCTCTCTCTCTCTCTCCGTCTCTCTTTCTCTCTCTTTCTCTCTCTCTCTCTCTCTCTCTCTCTCTCTCTCTCTCTCTCTCTCCTCTCTCTCCCTCTCTCTCTTTCTCTCTCTCCGTCCCACTCACTCTCTCTCTCTTCTCCGTCTCACTCACTCTGTGTGTGTGTGTGTATGTGTGTGTGTGTGTGTGTATGTGTATGTGTGTGTGTGTGTGTGTGTGTGTGTGTGTGTGTGTTTGTGTGTGTGTGTGTGTGTGTGTGTGTGGTGGTCTAGCAATCTTGCGGACCTGCGTTCAACCCCACGCCCGGCCAGTGAGTGGTAACCCCGGCCATTCCTTGCACACAGGGGGAGATTTGGGCAAAATAAAACAGACAGTATGTCACAGCAAAGAATATCCATTGTAACAAATGGAATTAAAACTAAATCTTTTTAAATCTTTAAATCTTAAATCTCTCTCTCTCTCTCTCTCTCTCCGTCTCACTGTCTCTTCCTTTAGTTACCTGTCAGACTGCTTTCTCTCTTTCTCTCTCTCTCTCTCTGTCTGTGTCTGATATTTCTCTCTGCTTTTGACTCTCTCTCTCTCTCTCTCGCTCTGTGTCTCATCTCTTTCTCTGCTTTTGACTCTCTCTCTGTCTCATCTTTCTCTCTGCTTTTGACTCTCTCTCTCTCTCTCTCTGTCTCATCTTTCTCACTGCTTCTGAGTTTCTCTCTCTCTCTCTCTCTGTCTGTCTCATCTTTCTCTCTGCTTCTGGCTCTCTCTCTCTCTCTCTCTCTGTCTGTCTGTATCTCATCTTTCTTCCTCTGCTTTTGACCCTCTCTCTATCTCTCTCTCTCTGCTTTTGACTTTCTCTCTCTCTCTCTTGTCTCTCTCTCTCTCTCTCTCTCTCCGTATCTCATCTTTCTCTCTGCTTTTGACTCTCTCTCTCTCTGTGTGTGTGTCTCTGTCTCATCTTTCTCTCTGCTTCTGACTTTCTCTCTCTCTCTCTCTCTCTCTCTCCTCTGTCTCTGTCTCTCTCTCTCGCTCTCAGTGTCATCTCCCTTATGGCAAACAGTGATTTAGCAACCTCATCGTTCTCACAGCGGGGGAATCCTCTTTGTAGCCCCTTTCCCCTCCCTTCCCCTCCCTTCCCCTCCCCCCACCCCCAACACGCGTGCTCTGACTCTTTCTCCCCTCCCTCCTCCTCCCCTCTCTCTCTCCTCCCTCCCCCCTTATCACGGCCTCCTCCTTTTCTCCTTCATTCCTCATCTCCCCGGGAATAGGAAAGGGGGAGACTGGAGAAGGGAAATTAATGTCAAAAGCAGACGACTTCAAAGGAAGAAGTTACTTGGGTCGGACGGGGGGAGAACGGATGGGGGAGTGCAAGAGAAAATTGACGATAATGATGTTCTTGATTCTGAGTTTTTTTTTTCTCTTTTTTTTTTTTTTTCTCTCTCTCTCTCTTTTACTGAGGAGGATGGCGTTGTGGGAAGATATGTATGGGTGGTTCGTGGGAGTAGAGAGAGGAGGAGGGAGTGGAGGGAGAGGAGAGGGAGGAGGGAAGGAGAGGAGGAGGGAGGGGAGGGGGAGGGAGGGAGGGAGGGAAGGGAGAGGGAGGGAGGGAAGGGAGAGGAGGGAGGGAAAAGGAGAGAGCAGAGAGAGAAAAGAGAGAGAGAAGAGAGAGAGAGAGAGAGAGAGAGAGAGAGAGAAAGAAAGAGAAATGTTGTGAGAGAGAGAGAGAGAAACACTCACACACACATACCTTCTATATCACACTCACACACACACACACACACACACACACACACACACACACACACACACACACACACACAACATTTCACACACACACACACACACACACACACGCGGCGATATATGAGTGTGTTTATATATATATATATTTATATATATATATATATATATATATATATATATATATATATATATATATATATATATATATATATATATATATATACAGATATACACAAAGAAACAACCAATCCCATAAACATAAGACCAGATAAACACACAAACAAGTAAACAAACAAATGACCCGAGAAACGAATCGCATCCAGGGGGAAAGCAGGTCACTTATTGGTCACGAGAAGGCACCCAATCAGCCCAATCTACGGCGCATTGACTTGATATAAAAGCAATTTTCTTCGGCACAGAAAGCAGTCCTCGGTTTGGACCTCCGAGAGTTGTGATCACGTGACTTTTTTTTTTTTTCCTCGTAGCGCGTGGAAAAATGGAAAATGTTTTTTTGGGATTGTTTTTGTTTATTTATTCGTGTATTTATTTTCGTTTTTTCGGTAATGGGAAAATGTTTTTTTGGGATTGTTGGTTTTGTTTATTTATTCGTGTATTTATTTTCGTTTTTCGTTCATGGGAGAAGGTTTTTTTTTGTTGTTGTTGTTGTTGTTGATTGATGTGTGTTCTTTTCGGGTGGAAAAAGGGAAAATGTTTTTTTGGGATTGTTGGTTTTGTTTATTTGTGTCTTTATTTATTTATTTATTTATTTATTTGTGTCTTTGTTTTCGTTTTTCGGTAATGGGAGAATTTTTTTTTTTTTTTTTTTTTGTTGTTGTTGGTTGATGTGTGTTCTTTTCGGGTGGAAAAATGGAAAATGTTTTTTTTGGGGATTGTTTTTGTTTATTTATTCGTGTATTTATTTTCGATTTTCGTTCATGGGAGGGTTTTTTTTGTTGGTTGATATGTCTTTTCGGGTGGAGAAAGGAAAAAATGTCTTTTGGTATTTTTGTTTTATTGTCATTGTTATTTTCGTTTTTCGGTAATGGGAGAAGGTTTTTTTTGTTGTTGTTGTTGGTTGATGTGTGTTCTTTTCGGTGGAAAAAGGGAAAATGTTTTTTTGGGATTGTTGGTTTTGTTTATTTGTGTCTTTATTTATTTATTTATTTTTTATTTGTGTCTTTGTTTTCGTTTTTCGGTAATGGGAGAATTTTTTTTTTTTTTTTTTTTTTGTTGTTGTTGGTTGATGTGTGTTCTTTTCGGGTGGAAAAATGGAAAATGTTTTTTTTGGGGATTGTTTTTGTTTATTTATTCGTGTATTTATTTTCGATTTTCGTTCATGGGAGGGTTTTTTTTGTTGGTTGATATGTCTTTTCGGGTGGAGAAAGGAAAAATGTCTTTTGGTATTTTTGTTTTATTGTCATTGTTATTTTCGTTTTTCGGTAATGGGAGAAGGTTTTTTTTGTTGTTGTTGTTGGTTGATGTGTGTTCTTTTCGGGTGGAAAAAGGGAAAATGTTTTTTTTGGGGATTGTTTTTGTTTATTTATTTATGTATTTATTTTCGTTTTTCGTTCATGGCAGATTTTTTTTTGTTGTTGTTGTTGGTTGATGTGTCTTTTCGGGTGGAAAAATGGAAAATGTTTTTTTGGGATTTTTGTTTTTGTTTATTTATTCATGTATTTATTTTCGTTTTTCGGTAATGGGAGATTTTTTTTTTTTTTTTTTTTTTTTTTTTTTTTTTGGTTGATGTGTTCTTTTCGGGTGGAAAAATGGGAAATGTTTTTTTTGGGATTGTTTTTGTTTATTTATTCGTGTACTTATTTTCGTTTTTCGGTAATGGCAGAAGTTTTGTTTTTTTTGTTGGTTGATGTGTGTTCTTTTTGAGTAGAAAAAGAGAAAAAGATTTTTTTGGAATTGTTGGTTTTTGTTTATTTATTCGTGTATTTATTTTCTTTTTTCGTTCATGGGACAATTTTTTTTTTTTTTTTGTTGGTTTCTGTGTGTTCTTTTCGGGTGGAAAAATGGAAAATGTTTTTTGGGATTGTTGGTTTTTGTTTATTTATTCGTGTATTTACTTTCGTTTTTCGGTAATGGGAGAAGTTTTTTTTTTGTTGGTTGATGTGTGTTCTTTTTGGGTGGAAAAATGGGAAATATTTTTTGGGATTGTTGTTTTTGTTTATTTATTCATGTATTTATTTTCGTTTTTCGGTAATGAGAGAAGTTTTTTTTTATGTGTGTTCTTTTCGGGTGGAAAAAGGGAAAATGTTTTGGGGCATTGTTGGTTTTTGTTTATTTATTCGTGTATCTATTTTCGTTTTTCGGTAATGGGAGAAGTTTTTTTTTGTTGGCTGATGTGTGTTCTTTTCGGGTGGAAAAAGGGAAAATGTTTTTTTGGGATTGTTGGTTTTTGTTTATTCATTCGTATATTTATTTTCGTTTTTCTGTTGGCTGATGTGTGTTCTTTTCGGGTGGAAAAATGGGAAATGTTTTTTGGAATTGTTGTTTTTGTTTATTCATGTATTTATTTTCGTTTTTCGGTAATGGGAGAAAGTTTTTTTTTTTTTTTTTTTTTTTTGGTTGGTATGTGATGATGGTGATATTGATTAAGATGTCTTTTTGGTAGCGCGTGTAAAAGGGAAAATGTCTTTAGGCATTTTTGTTTTGATCATTATCATTATTATTATTATTATCATTATTATTATTATTGTTATTATTATTATGATCATTGTTATTATTACTATTATTATCATTGTTATTATTATTGTTGTTGAAATTATTATTATTATTATTATTATTATTATTACTATTATTACCATTCTTATTCTTCTTATTCTTATTCTTATTATTGTGTGTGTGAGTGTCTTTGTTTTTTTTCGTTAATGGGAAACGGATTTTTTATTTTATTTTATTTTTTTTTTACTTTGGGAGGATTGGTTGGCTTTGTATGTATGTGAGGGAGGGGGAATGTGTATGCGTGTGTGTTTGTGCGTTTGTTTGTATGTATGTGTGTAGGTCGTGAAAAAATGGAAAATGTTTTTTGGTATTTCAATTTTTTGTTAGTGTTTTTTTTTCGTTAATGCAAGTAGAGATTTTTTTCCCGTTTTTCCTTTTTGGTTGGTTGGTTGTGTGTGTTTGTGTCTACCTAATTCAATTTATAGAATATTTTAGCAAAATTTACCGGTATCGATCCAACACATAAAAAGTATTTGTTAGCACAGTATAAATAATATTGGACTGATGTCTTGTGTCGACTCTGCTTCTTGATATGCAAATAAACTGAGATTTTTTGGTCCTCTGCTTAATGGTCGTACACTTGCCAATTGTTAAGGTAAAATTGACCATTCTTTGGCCGATTTTGTATTATACATAATACGAAATGGCTTTATAACTAATAAAACCGTAATTTACTGTATCGATTGACGTATTTTTATCTTGTGTTAGCATTGATATGATATCATATGTCAGATACATCTTATATATTATGTTTTTACTTTTGTTTATATTGTATGTAAGACATGTTTTTATGATTTATCAAATTTGCTCATGTTCTGTATCAAGTGTAAAAAAAAAAAAAAAAAAAAAAAAAACTCAAAATCAACGTACTTTTTTCGGTAAAAGTACTAGAATAATGTCTTGAAAAAACGTGTTCTGTAGCGATATATGAAGTACATGAGGTATTCACGTTAATGGAAAATGCCATAATATGCTAAAAGGAAACTAAATTCTTCTGGAGGAGCTGGAGAGTGTGAAATGCATAGCTGACTGCAAGGGTGTCGAACTCAAAATCTTTCGCGGGCCAATTTTCATTTCAAATTCCATCTTAAGGGCCAATAAAGCCCCAGATCTAACTTCCCAAATTTATGTCACGAAAACCGGTATTATGTACTTGTACGGAAAGCTTATTTTACTTATCAGATTTAAAATCGTGCTACTTATGGCATCAAATTGTATAAGACGCTTTTATTCCTTCATGGCGATCGTAATTCCACGGGCTAACAATTCTTCTCGTTAAATATATATATATATATATATATATATATATATATATATATATATATATATATATATATATATATATATATATATATATATATATATATATATATATATATATTTAACCCACGGGCTGCTAGTCATTATCCCAGGGGACCAGTTAGACCGCAGACCATGAGTATAATACCCCTGGGCTATTTCATTCGTTACAAAAAATATGATAACAAAAAAATAGAAAAAAATGAATGAATGAATAAATGAAGGCAGGAATGAAGGAGGGAGGGCAGGGAAGGGAAGGGAGGAAGGAAGAAAGAAAGAAAGACACAACGGAGAAAATTTTTATGATAAAAGTAAGTCAATAAAACAAGTAGAAATAGACGTAAATAGCTAATAATATAGATCGAAAAAAGAACAAACAAAAGAGAAATTAAATGAGTAAATGACATAATTTCTAACCCCTCCCTTCTCTCTCTCTCTCTCTCTCTCTCTCTCTCTCTCTCTCTCTCTCTCTCTCTCTCTCTCTCTCTCTCTCTCTCTCTCTCTCTCTTTCTCTCTCTCCCTCCCTCCCTCTCCCTCTCCATAATACCGTTAAATCGCTTTGGAAGTTCTTGTGTAATACTCTATTCTAAAGTTTAACTATGAGGCGTTAAGTACCTATGTATACAGGACCCTGAGTCGTGAAGAACAGTTCTGTTTACTTTTATTATGGTGATGAAGGTGGTGGTGATGGTGATGGTGGAGGTGGTGATGATGGTGATGATGCAGGTAGAGGTGGTGGTGGTGATGGTGGAGGTAGTGGTGATGATGGTGGTGGTGATGGTGGAGGTGGTGATAGTGGTGGTGATGGTGGAGGTGGTGATGATGCAGGTAGAGGTGGTGGTGGTGATGATGCAGGTAGAGGTGGTGATGGTGATGAAGGTGATGATGGTGGTGGTGATGGTGATGATGGTGGTGGTGATGATGGTGGTGGTGATGGTGGAGGTGATGACGGTGGTGGTGATGGTGATGGTGATGGTGATGATGGAGATGATGCAGGTAGAGGTGGTGGTGGTGGTGGTGGTGTTGGTGGGTGGTGGTGAGGGTGATGGTGATGATGGTGGAGGTGGTGATGGTGGTGGTGGTGAGTGGTGGTGATGGTGATGATGCATGTAGAGGTGGTGGTGGTGATGATGGAGGTAGAGGTGGTGGTGGTGATGGTGGAGGTAGAGGTGATGAAGGTGGTGGAGATGGTGATGGTGATGGTGGAGGTGGTGGTGATGGTGATGATGCTGGTGGTGATGATAGTGGTGATGATGCAGGTAGAGGTGGTGATGATGGTGGTGGTGATGGTGGAGGTGGTGATGATGGTGATGGTGATGATGGAGGTGGTGATGATGCAGGTAGAGGTGGTCGTGGTGGTGATGGAGATAGAGGTGATGGTGGTAGTGGTGATGATGGTGGTAGTGGTGATGGTGACGGTGGTGATGATGGTGAGGGTGATGATGGAGGTGGTGATGGTGGTGATGATATTGATTAAAATGTTGACAGGAATGACACGACAATTAGTCTATTACTACTTCTACTACTACCACTACTATTCTTACAACAACAATAACAGCAACTACTACTAGCACTACAAAAACTACTACTGTTGTTTCTGTCGTTGCTATTATTTCTGTCGCTATTCATTACGTTGTTATATCAGTGCTATTACTACTATAACTACTGCTAATATTGTTAATGTTGCTGCTGCTCCTACTGTAGTGATAATAATAATGGTAATATTAATGATAAGATTAATTATGATAATGATTATAATGATAATAATAGGAACAATGATAATAGTAATAATCATAATAATGATGATAACAATAATGATAATAGTAATGATAATGACAATGACAACAACAATAATAATAATGATAATAACAATAATAATGATAATAATAATAGTGATAATAATAATAATGATAATGATAATGATAATAATAGATTATTAAATTAACCTCCATATGTCCATGTTTATACACTACAATCATGAGGTAGAATATAATAATGTGAACCTATTGATGCGTGCGTTATAGAGATCTAAAATAGCTTACCATTTAATAAACGCACACCCTTTCAATTTCCCGTTTTCTATGAGAAAAGCCTTCAAGCTAAAGCGTTCAAAAACATGAACAACAACATTGAGAAAATTTCGAGATCAAAGAGGAACAGGAAAACTAAGAATTAAACAAAAAGAAAGGATGAGAATGAATGAATTAGGGAACAAGAGCGGAGTAGAGGATAAAGGGAGACATTCAAAAGAAGAAATGGTAGTCGGCAGGTTTTATAATGGAAAAAACAGGGCGACAGCTGGACATAGATAATGCCAGGTAGGGGAATAGCTGACCCAAGGAGGTCAAAGGTATGACCTGTGACGAGATACCGTGATGAAATAATGAAATTCAGGGACCGAAATTGGACACAGAGGACACAGGATAAGGAAAAATCGGGAAAAAGAGTGGGAGATGTCTAAGGACAGCAATAGAATTGATATATAAGTTGTTGGTGTTGATGAAAATGATGATAATGATGATGAGGATAATGATAATAATCATGGTGGTGGTGTTGATGAGGAAGAGGAGGAGGAGGGATGTTAGGAGTAGAAAGAGGAAGAGAAGGATGATGAGAATAGTGTTACTCATAATTATGATGGTGATGATAATGATCATTATCATCATGGTCTTAGTGAAAATGGTTATGATAATACAGGCTGTTAGATGACGTTATTGATAATAGTAAAGACGAGGGATGGTGAGGATAATGGTAATGATATTGATGATAATGGTGATGCTGATAGTGATGAGTACAAGGAGAAGGATGGTGATATGATGGTAGTCATGATATACATACAATCTTTGCTCTTACATATAATCATCGTAACCCAACAAAAAATATATGAAATATAACATTAAAATCCATACCAGGATTTAGCATTATGATATCTATTATTATCATTTTCATTAATGAGAGATATTTATTGATAGATTTTTTTTTTTTTTTTTTTTTTTTTTTTTTTTTTTTTTTTTTTTTTTTTTTTACATTTTGAACATTTTTAGCATTCTAATCCCTCGAGGTATTCGCCACTAACGACCTTAGCTACCAACGCGGCTCATGATTTTCAATACTCGATCAACCCCGCAGAAAGATAATTGTTTGCAACATCAAGGGAAAAGTGGCATGACATTTGCAACCTTTGTATTGCCACTTTGCAAATTTTGTTCAAGGGTATAATTGCATTTCGGTGCCATTGACGTGCGTAGTTGGGACTCAGGTGAGGATACAGGTGTAACGAAGGATGTTGTGTGAAGTGAGGGAGGAAGAGAGAGAGAGACAGAGGGGGGGGGGGAGGGAGGAGGGAGGGAGAGAGGGGGGGGAGGGGGGAGGGGGGAGGGGGGAGGGAGGGGGAGAGAGAAAGAGAGAGAGAGAGATAGTGAGAGAGAGAGAGAGAGAGAGAGAAGAGGAGAGAGAGGGGAGGGGGAGGGAGGGAGATAGAGAGGAGAGAGAGATAGTGAGAGAGAGTGAGTGAGAGAGAGAGAGAGAGAGAGAGAGACAGAGAGAGAGAGGGGGGGGGGAGGGGGAGAGAGAGAGAGAGAGAGGGGGAGGGGGACGGAGGGAGAGAGAGAGGGAGGGAGGGAGTGAGAGAGTGAGAGAGTGAGAGAGTGAGTGAGAGAGAGAGAGAGAGAGAGAGAGAGAGAGAAAGAGAATGCACAATTGCACACCCCATTTCAGTAAATAATTTATCTATTCATTTATGTTTTTTATGATTAAGATTTGTGTACGTTGACCTTGAAGGAAGTACGGTGATATCAATTTTGTTTTTCTATATACTAATGATAGAGATTATATTGTGAATATTTTACAGAGAGTGAAAATTATAGAATATTGTATGGCTATATTTCTATCTATTTATACACATTATTTATTCATTTTCATATCTACGTTTATATGTCTACCTGTCTATCAATTCTTGTTTACCTGTCTATCTGTCTGTCTATCTAACTTTCTGCATAAACTCCCTCATAAACAAACACACACACTTCTGCCTTTACCTCATACGCACATACCTCACTCCTTCACACACACACACACACACACAAACATACACACACGTATGCCCCCATACACACACACACACACACACACACACACACACACACACACACACACACACACACACACACACACACACACACACACACACACACGTATGCGTACATACATACATCCATATGCACGGCGTCCATCACAAAATGCAAACACAAATTTCACTCAGCACACGGCAAGCAAGCAAAGTTAGCGCGGAAATATACTACATATATTTTGACTGTAGCCTCCCCCCCTTACCCCCCCCTCCCCCTCCCCCCTCCAACATAAAAAAAAAAATAAATAAAATGTATGATTTTATATTTGCTCGGATATGAAATGGATTTCTGAGTTTACGTAGTCAGGGGTGGTTGGAGGGTGGGGGGTGGGAGGGGGTGGAGGGAAGGGGGAGAGGGGGTGGAGGGAAAGGGGTGGAGCGAAGGGGGGAAGGGAGTGAGAGAGGGGGAAAAGGGAAGGAAGGGGTAAGGATGGGGGGTGGAGAGAGGGAAGGGGATGAGGGGGGATGGGGGAAGGGAAGGGGGATGAGGGGGATGGGGAAGGGAGCGGGAGAGAGGAAAGGGGAAGGGAAGGGTATGAGAGGGGGTGGAGAGAGGGAAGGGGGACAGGGGGATGGGGAGGGAAGGGGGATGGAGGGAGGGAAGGGTGAGAGTGGAGAGGGGGAGGGAAGGGGGATAGGGGGAACGGGAAAGAGAACGGGAAGGGAGTGGGTGAGGGGGAAAGGGAGAGAGAGGGATGGGGGAAGGGAAGAGGGAGGGATGGGGAAAGGGAAGGGGAGAGGGGAAACGGGGAAAGAGGGAAGGGGAAGATGGGGGAGAGGGGTAGAGAAGGATGGGGGAAGGGAAGGGAAGAGGGGGCTAAGACAGATGTGTTTTAGCCCAACCTAAATGCATTAACATTAATTCTATCATTAACATTATTACTGCTACGTCTACTAATATTATTGATATCATCATTATCATTATCATTACCACTTATAATCTCCATCTATTACAACATCAAAAATACCAAAGCCACCAAACAAAACAACAAAAACAACAGCAACAGCAATTACAATCTTAAAAAAAGAGAGAAAAAAAAAGAAAAAAAATCTAGATCTTCACATCACAAATACCAAAGCCACCAAATAAAACAACAAAAACAACAACAACAGCAATTAAAATCTTAAAAAAAAAGAAAAAAAAATATATAAAAATATCTAGATCTTCACTCCAAAGAAAAGAGAGAGAGAGAGAGAAAAAAAATCTAGATCTTCACTCCAAAGAAAAGAGAGAAAAAAAAATCTAGATCTTTACTCCAAAGAAAAGAGAGAGAGAGAGAGAAAAAATCTAGATCTTCACTCCAAAGAAAAGAGAGAAAAAAAATCTAGATCTTTACTCCAAAGAAAAGAGAGAGAGAGAAAAAAAAAATATCTAGATCTTCACTCCAAAGAAAAGAGAGAGAGAGAAAAAAAATATCTAGATCTTCACTCCAAAGAAAAGAGAAAAAAATATAAAAAAAATATCTAGATCTTCACTCCAAAGAAAAGAGAAAAAAATATAAAAAAAATATCTAGATCTTCACTCCAAAGAAAAGAGAAAAAAATATAAAAAAATATCTAGATCTTCACTCCAAAGAAAAGAGAAAAAAATATAAAAAAATATCTAGATCTTCACTCCAAAGAAAAGAGAAAAAATATAAAAAAATATCTAGATCTTCACTCCAAAGAAAAGAGAAAAAGATATAAAAAAATATCTAGATCTTCACTCCAAAGAAAAGAGAGAGAAAAAAAAATCTAGATCTTTACTCCAAAGAAAAGAGAGAGAGAGAGAAAAAAAAATCTAGATCTTCACTCCAAAGAAAAGAGAGAGAGAAAAAATATCTAGATCTTCACTCCGTCTATAAAAATAAGAAATAAAAAAAAAAAATAAATAAAAAAATAAAAAATAAAAAAAATAAAAAAAAAAATAAAAAAATATTTAGATCTTCACTCCAAAGAAAAGAGAAAAAATATAAAAATCTAGATCTTCACTCCAAACAAAAGAGAGAGAGAGAAAAAAAAATCTACATCTTCACTCCAAACAAAAGAGAAAAAAATAAAAAAAAAAATCTAGATCTTCACTCCAAAGAAAAGAGAGAGAGAAAAAATATCTTGATCTTCACTTCGTCTATAAAAATAAGAATTAAAAAAAAATAAATAAAAAAAATAAAAAAATAAAAAAAATAAAAAAAAAATAAAAAAAAAATCTAGATCTTCACTCCAAAGAAAAGAAAAAAATATAAAAAGATATCTAGATCTTCACTCCAAAGAAAAGATAAAAAAATATAAAAAAAAATCTAGATCTTCACTCCAAAGAAAAGAGAGAGAGAGAAAAAAAAAATCTAGATCTTCACTCCAAAGAAAAGAGAAAAAAATAAAAAAAAAAATCTAGATCTTCACTCCAAAGAAAAGAAAAAAATATAAAAAGATATCTAGATCTTCGCTCCGTCTATAAAAATAAGACAGGGACATGATGCAGCCAGTGTTGAACGTGCGCAATGTGCAATGCAGGTGCAATCTCTCTCTGTCTGTCTGTCTCTCTCTCTCTCCCTCGCTCTCTCTCTCTCTCTCTCTCTCTCTCTCTCTCTCTCTCTCTCTCTCTCTCTTTCTCCCTCTCTCTCTCTCTCTCTCTCTCTCTCTATCTCTCTCTCTCTCTCTCTCTCGCTCTCTCTCTCTCTCTCTCTCTCTCTCTCTCTCTCTCTCTCTCTCTCTCTCTCTCTCTCTCTCTCTCTCTCTCTCTCTCTCTCTCGCTCTCTCTCTCTCTCTCTCTCTCTCTCTCTCTCTCTCTTCTCTTCTTTCTCTCTCTATTCTCTTTCTTTTTGGGTTCGGCTTTTTTTATGTTTCTTTCTCTTTTCTCTGAGGTAATAAGTGAATAGGAAAAAGAAAGAAGGAAATGAGGAAAAAGGAAATAAAGACAATGGGTCAACATGGGAAGCGAAGACTTGGGGGACACAGCGGGCGGCTAAGAATATCTTTGAACTTTCTCTCTCTCTCTCTCTCTCTCTCTCTCTCTCTCTCTCTCTCTCTCTCTCTCTCTCTCTCTCTCTCTCTCTCTCTCTCTCTCTCTCTCTCTCTCTCTCTCTCTGTCTATCTCTCTCTCTCTCTCTCTCTCTCTCTATCTCTTCTTTCTTTTTCTCTTTCTTTTTTTATGTTTCTTTCTCTTTTCTCTGAGGTAATAAGTGAATCGGAAAAAGAAAGAAGGAAATGATGAAAAAGGAAATAAAGACAAAGAAAAGAAAGAAGACAAGGAAGGAGATAAGCAAAAAGGAGAAATAAAGAAATAGATAAGAAAGGAAAAAACAGAAAAGAAAGAAACATACAAACAAATAAACAAACAAGTGAACAGACAAAGAAAGAAAACACCTTTTTTTCCTTCTCTCTCTTTTCTCCACAATAAAAATGGTGAAATATATCTAAAAAGAAAACACCTTTTTTTCCTTTTCTCGACAATAAGAATAGTGAAATATATCTAAAAAGAAAACACCTTTTTTTCCCCTTTTTCGACAATAAGAATAGTGAAATATATCTAAAAGGATATAAAGATTTCCCTCACTCACTGCACCACTCAAGAACATTAACATAATGCAATATATTCACCTGAAGTATAGCGAGAAATTCCTCCCTTAAAGAACGGAACGGAACACCAATATGCTCGTGCGTTTTAACAGCTTATGAGTTCCTTGCTGGGAGAAGGTGGGAGAAGGTGGGGGAGGGAAGGAGAGGGAAGGAGAGGGAAGGAGAAGGTGGGAGAGGGAAGGAGAAGGTGGGAGGGGGAAGGAGAAGGTGGGAGAGGGAAGGAGAAGGTGAGAGAGGGAAGGAGAGGGAAGGAGAAGGTGGGAGAAGGTGGGAGGGAGAAGGAGAGTGAAGGAGAGGGAGGGAGAAGGTGGGAGAAGGTGGGAGAGGGAAGGAGAAGGTGGGAGAAGGTGGGAGAGGGAAGGAGAGGGAAGGAGAAGGTGGGAGAGGGAAAGAGAAGGTGGAGGGGGAAGGAGAGGGAAGGAGAAGGTGGGAGAGGGAAGGAGAAGGTGGGAGAGGGAAGGAGAAGGTGAGAGAGGGAAGGAGAGGGAAGGAGAAGGTGGGAGAAAGAAGAAGGTAGGAGAGGGAAGGGGAAGGTGGGAGAAGGTGGGAGAGGGAAGGAGAGGGAAGGAGAAGGTGGGAGGGGGAAGGAGAGGGAAGGAGAAGGTGGGGGAAGGAAGGAGAGGGAAGGAGAAGGTGGGGAAGGGAAGGAGAGGGAAGGGGAAGGTGGGAGAGGGAAGGAGAGGGAAGGAGAGGGAAGGAGAGGGAAGGGGAAGGTGGGGGAAGGTGGGGGAGGGAAGGAGAAGGTGGAGAAAGAAAGAGAAGGTGGGAGAGGAAGGGAGAAGGTGGGAGAAGGTGGGGAGGGAAGGAGAAGGTGGGAGAAGGTGGGAGGGGAAGGGAGAGGGAAGGAGAAGGTGGGAGAAGGTGGGGGAGGGAAGGAGAGGGAAGGAGAAGGTGGGGGGAAGGAAGGAGAGGGAAGGAGAAGGTGGGGAAGGGAAGGAGAGGGAAGGGAAGGTGGGAGAAGGTGGGGGAGGGAAGGAGAAGGTGGGGAAGGGAAGGAGAAGGTGGGAGAAGGTGGGAGAGGGAAGGATGGGGAAAGAGAAGGTGGGAGAGGGAAGGAGGAGGGAAGGAGAAGGTGGGAGAAGGTGGGATAGGGAAAGAGAAGGTGGTAGGGGAAGGAGAGGGAAGGAGAGGGAAGGAGAAGGTGGGGAAGAAGGAGGGGGGAAGAAGAAGGTGGGAGAAGGTGGAGAGGGAAGGAGAGGGAAGGAGAAGGTGGGAGGGGGAAGGAGAGGGAAGGGGAAGGTGGGAGAGGGAAGGAGGGGGAAGGAGAGGAAGGGTGGGAGGGGGAAGGAGAAAGTGGGAGAAGGTGGAAGAAGGTGGGGAGAGGGAAGGAGAAGGTGGGAGAGGGAAGGAGAAGGTGGGAGAGGGAAGGAGAGGGAAGGAGAAGGTGGGAGAGTGAAGAAGGTGGAGAAGGTGGGGAGGGAAGGAGAAGGTGGGAGAAAGAAAAGGTGGGAGAAGGTGGGGGGAGGGAAGGGGAAGGTGGGGAAGGAAGGAGAGGGAAGGGAAGGTGGGGAGAGGGAAGGAGAGGGAAGGAGAAGGTGGGAGAGGGAAGGAGAAGGTGGGAGAAGGTGGAGGGGGAAGGAGAGGGAAGGAGAAGGTGGGAGAAGGTGGGAGAGGGAAGGAGAAGGTGGAGGGGGAAGGAGAGGGAAGGAGAAGGTGGAAAGGGAAGGAGAGGGAAGGAGAAGGTGGGAGGAAGGTGGAGAGGGAAGGGAAGGTGGGAGAGGGAAGGAGAGGGAAGGAGAAGGTGGGAGAGGGAAGGAGAAGGTGGAGAAGGTGGGGAAGGAGAGGGAAGGGAAGGTGGGGGAGGGAAGGAGAAGGTGGAGAAGGTGGGAGGGGGAAGGAGAGGGAAGGAGAAAGGTGGGAGAAGGTGGGGGAGGGAAGGAGAGGGAAGGAAGGTGGGGGAGGGAAGGAGAAGGTGGAGAAGGTGGAGGGGGAAGGAAGGTGGGAGAAGGTGGGGAGGGAAGGAGAGGGAAGGGGAAGGTGGGGAGGAAGGAGAGGGAAGGAGAAGGTGGGGGAGGGAAGGAGAAGGTGGAGAAAGAAGAAGGTGGGAGAAGGTGGGAGGAGGGAAGGCAGAAGGTGAAGGAGAAGGTGGAGAAAGGAGAAGGTGGGAGAAAGGAGAAGGTGAGAAAGGGAGAAGGTGGGAGAGGGAAGGAGAAGGTGGGAGAAAGAAGAGGGTGGGAGAGGGAAGGGGAAGGTGGGAAAGGGAAGAAGGTGGGAGAGGGAGAGAAGGAAGGAGAATGTGGGAGAGGGAAGGAGAAGGTGGGGAGGGAAGGAGGTGGGAGAGGGAAGGAGAAGATGGAGAAGGTGGGAAAAGGTGGAGGGGGAAGGAGAGGGAAGGAGAAGGTGGGGAAGGAAGGAGAGGGAAGGGGAAGGTGGGAGAAGGTGGGGGGAGGGAAGGAGAAGGTGGGAGAGGGAAGGGGAAGGTGGGAGAAGGTGGGGAGGGAAGGAGAGGGAAGGAGAAGGTGGGGGGAGGGAAGGAGAGGGAAGGAGGAGATGGGGGGAGGAAGGAGAAGGTGAGAGGAAGGAGAGGAAGGAAGGTGGAGAAGGTGAAGGGAGAGGGAAGGAGAAGGTGGAGAGGGAAAGAGAAAGGGGGTGGGAGGGGAAGGAGAGGAAGGAGAGGAAGGAGAAGGTGGAGGAAGGAGAGGGAAGGAGAATGTGGAGAAGGTGGGAGAGGGAAGGAGAAGGTGGAGAGGGAAGGAGAAGGTGGGGAGAAAGGAGAAGGTGGGAGAGGGAAGGAGAGGGAAGGGGAAGGTAGGAGAAGGTGGGGGAGGGAAGGAGAAGGTGGGAGAAAGAAGAAGGTGGGAGAGGGAAGGAGAAGGTGGAGGGAAGGAGAAGGTGGGAGAAAGGAGAAGGTGGGGAGAGGGAAGGAGAGGGAAGGGGAATGTAGGAGAAGGTGGGGGGAGGGAAGGAGAAGGTGGGAGAAAGAAGAAGGTGGGAGAGGGAAGGAGAGGGAAGGGGAATGTAGGAGAAGGTGGGGGAGGGAAGGAGAAGGTGGGAGAAAGAACAAGGTGGGAGAGGGAAGGGGAAGGTGGGAGAAGGTGGGAGAAGGTGGGAGAGGGAAGGAGAAGGTGGGAGAGGGAAGGAGAAGGTGGGAGACGGAAGGAGAAGAGGGAAAGAAGGACAAGGTGGGAGAAGGGTTTCTTTGTCTTCTTCCTTCCCTTCCTCTCCTTCCGCTTTGCCTCTCATTCTCTTTCTCATCTTCTTCCCTCCGCCTCCATCCATCCTATTTGCTTTTCTCCTCTTCCCTCTTCTTCTTCTTCTATTCTCTTTACCTTTCCTTCTTTCTCTCGTCCTCCTTCTGCTCTCTTTCTCTCTCTCCTTCTCTCTTTCTTCTCCCCTTTCCTCTTTGATTCTCCTTCTCTCGTTCCTCCTCCTCCTTTTTTTCTCTTTTTCTTCTCCTCCTCCAAATCTTCTCTTTCTCCCATTCCTCTCCTCCTCCATTCTTCCTCTTCTCCTCCGTCTCCTCTTCTTCTCTCTCTCCTCTTCTCTTTGCCTCTCCTTCTCTCTCCTCCTCCTCCTCCTTCCATCCTCTCTTTCCTCTCTCTTCAACCTTTCCTCTCCTCCTCCATCTTTCCTCTCTCTCTTACTCCCTCTCTCTCCTCCTCCTATCCTCTTTGCCTCCTCTTTCCTCCTTTCTTTCTTCCTCCTCCCTTTCCTTTCCTCTCCTTCTCTCTCTCATCCCCCTTTCCTCTCTCTCTCCCTCCTTCCTCTCCCCTTCTCCATCCTCATCTCATCTTTGCCCTCCTTTCTCTCCCCTTTCCTTTCCTCTCGTTTCTCCTCCTCCTCATTTTGCTCTGCTCCTTCCTTTCTTCTCCTTCTCTCCTCTCTCCTTTCCTCTCCTTCCTTTCCTCTCGACTCCTTGTCCTCCCTCTCCTATCCTCTTCTCTCTCTCTCCTCCTCCTCCTCCTCCTTCTTCATTTCCTCTCCTTCTCTCTCTCTCTCTCCTCCTCCTTCCTTTCCTCTCTTTTCCTCTCCTTCTCTCTCTCTCCTCCTTCCTTTCCTCCTCCTCCTTTTCCTCTCCTTCTCTCTCTCTCTTCCCTTTCCTCTCCTTCTCTCTCTCTCCTCCTTCCCTTTCCGCTCCTCCTTCCTTTCCTCTCCTTCTACTTCTGTCTCTCTCCTCCTTCCTTTCCTCTCGACCTTCTCCCTTTCCTCTCCTTCCTTTCCTCTTCTCCTCTCTCTCTCTTCCTTTCATTCCTCTCCTCCTCCTTCCTTTCCTCTCCTCCTCATTCTCTCTCTCCTCCTCCTTCCTTTCCTCTCCTCCTCATTCTCTCTCTCTCCTCCTTCCTTTCCTCTCCTCCTCCTTTCTTTCCTGTCCTCCTTCTTCCTTTCCTGTCCTCCTCCTGTTCTCTCTCCTCTTCCCTCTCCTCTCCTCCCTCCTTCTCTCCCCCTCTTCCTTTCCTCTCGTCTCCTTGTCCTTCCTTTCCTCTCCTTCCTTTCCTCTCCTTCTCTCTCTCTCTCCTCCTTCCTTTCCTCTCCTTCTCTTTCCTCTCGACTCCTTGTCCTCCCTTTCCTCTCCATCTTCTTCCTTTGCTATCCTCCTCCTCCTCTCTCTCTCCTCCTTCCTTTCCCTCTCCTTCTCTCTCTCCTCCTTCCTTTCCTCTCGTCTCCTTGTCCTTCCTTTCCTCCTCCTTTCTTTCCTCTCCTCCTCCTTCCTTTCCCCTCCTCCTCATTCTCTCTCTCTCCTCCTTCCTTTCCTCTCCTCCTTCCTTTCCTCTCCTCCTCCTCCTTTTCCTCTCCCTCTCTCTCTCTCCTTCTCTCTCCGTCCTCCATCCTTTCCTCTCCTCCTCCCTCCTTCTCTCTCTCCCTCTCTCTCTCCTTTCCTCTCCTCCTCCTTCCTCTCCTCCTCCTTCCTTTCCTCTCGACCTTCTTCTGCCTTGAGAGCGATCTCCTCCTCCTCCTTCTTCCTGAGTCCAAGGCATGAGCGGACTTCCTTTCTCGAGTGGCCTCTGTTTTTCCTTTTCTCCTTTTTTTTCGTTTCTTTACCTCCCTCTTTCCTTAACCCTTGTCCTTCCTCTTCTCGGCCGTCAGCACTCGAGTGGCCCGGGCGTGTGTGCGTTTTGTTTGTGTGTGTGCGTTTTGTTTTTGTGTGTGTGAGTTGTGTGTGTGTGTGTGTGTGTGTGTGTGTGTGTGTGTGTGTGTGTGTGTGTGTGTGTGTGTGTGTTTGTGTGTGTGTGTGTGTGCGTGTGTGTGTTTATGTGTGTGTGTGTGTGTGTGTGTGTGTGTGTGTGTGTGTGTGTGTGTGTGTATGTGTGTGTGTGTGTGTGAGGGGAGGGGGGTGGAGGGGTATTTGCTAGTGTTTGATATTGGCGTTTGTGTGTTTATTTGTTTGTTTGTGTTTTGGTATTTTGTTTGTAAGTGTTTG
>NC_091560.1:44391271-44393771 GCF_042767895.1 Penaeus vannamei
CTTCCTTCTCTCCTCCTCTCCCTCCCCCTACCCTTCCCCCTTCCTTCCCTCCTTCTCCTCCCCCTTTCCCCTTCCTTCCTTCTCTCCCTCCTCTCCCTCCCCCTATCCTACCCCCTATCCCTTCCCCTACTCCCTACCCTTCCCCTTCCTTCCTTCTCTCCTCCCTCTCCCTCCCCCTACCCTTCCCCCTTCCTTTCCTCCTTCTCCTCCCCCTTTCCCCTTCCTTCCTTCTCTCCTCTCCCTCCCCCTATCCTTCCCCCTTCCTTCCCTCCTTCTCCTCCCCCTTTCCCCTTCCTTCCTTCTCTCCTCCTCTCCCTCCCCCTACCCGTCCCCTATCCCTTCCCCTCCTTCTCCTCCCCTTTTCCCCTTCCTTCCTCCTCCCCCTACCCTGCCCCCTTCCTTCCCTCCTTCTCCTCCCCCTTTCCCCTTCCTTCCTCCTCTCCCTCCCCCTACCGGTCCCCTTCCTTCCCTCCTTCTCCCTCCCCTTCCTTCCTTCTCTCTTCCTCTCCCTCCCTACCCGTCCCCCTTCCCTCCCTCCTTCTCCTCCCCCTTTTCCCTTCCTTCCTTCTCTCCTCCCTCTCCCTCCCCCTACCCGCCCCCTATCCCTTCCCTGCTTCCCTCCCCTCTTCCCCTTCCTTCCTTCTCTCCTCCTTTCCCTCCCCCTACCCGTCCCCAATCCCTTCCCCTCC
The DNA here is from genome assembly GCF_042767895.1 of Penaeus vannamei. Lineage (NCBI taxonomy): Eukaryota > Metazoa > Arthropoda > Malacostraca > Decapoda > Penaeidae > Penaeus > Penaeus vannamei. The sequence continues at coordinate 44,391,961 of NC_091560.1, forward strand.
TCCCCTCTTCCCCTTCCTTCCTTCTCTCCTCCTCTCCCTCCCCCTACCCGTCCCCTCTCCCTTCCCTTCTTCTCCTCCCCTTCCTTCCTTCTCCTCTCCCTCCCCCTACCCGTCCCCAATCCCTTCCCCTCCTCCCCTCTTCCCCTTCCGAATGTCCCCTCTCTATAACCCTACCTACGTTACACACTGCATTATTATTGTGCAATGAAATGCGACTTTTAATTTGGCAAAGTAGTGCTTGTGCGGATGACCTTTGTGGTTCAGGGGTACATGACGGGTTAAAAATAGGAACAAAACATAGTGCTTGCTTAACCTTTTTTAAAAATCTATTTACCTGGTAGTTATTTTGATAAATCACTTTTTTTTTTTTTTTTTTTTTTTTTTTTTTTTGATGGTGTATGTGTGAGACAGTCGAAGAAGGAAGATGCATTGATGACGAATCTTCTGATCTTGGTGTGTATTTCCCTTTATGAATTTAAAGATGTATGTAAAAGAATCTTGTCAAAGAGAGAGAGAGAGAGAGAGATAGAGAGAGAGAGAGAGAGAGAGAGAGAGAGAGAGAGAGAGAGAGAGAGAGAGAGAGAGAGAGAGAGAGAGAGAGAGAGAGAGAGAGAGGAGATAGACACACAGACAAACAGATAAAGACATACATACAGACAGAGACATATAGAACGAGAGAGAGAGAGAGAGAGAGAGAGAGAGAGAGAGAGAGAGAGAGAGAGAGAGAGAGAGAGAGAGAGAGAGAGAGAGAGAGAGAGAGAGAGAGAGAGAGGAGAGGGAGACAGACAGACAAAGACAAAAACAGACATAACAATGTGATCTTCAAACATTTCAGTCTGAGGAGGAACCCGTCGGCCGCTGTAAGAATTAAAATCTAAAAATAGATTTCATTTGTTTCTCGTACTTTCATCATTAAGAAATGGACAATTATTTCTAATACATTTTGTTTCCTTGACGGCAGAAACATTAGAGACATTAACATTATTAAACCTCAAATCTACATACGGCAGCACTGAAATGAAAGAAAAAAAAAATTAAATGATAAGGTTACAGATAAATAGATAGTAAAGGGTAAAAGGCAGAAATGAAAGAAACAAAAAAATATAGTAAATAAGGTTACAGATAAATGGAGATAGTAAATGGTGAAAGGACTAATAGATATATCAAAAACAGATGCCGATCGACTGATAAAAGATAACGGTGTATAAAGAAAAGACATTGATAGATAGATACATAGATAAATGAATCTTTAGGATTATTAAACCTCGAATCTATCTATTGCAGCAACGGAATGAAAAAAATAAAAAAATCTATATCAAATGAAGAAATAATAAATGTTTCACAAGTCACCAGAAAAACAGCTTATAATTTATTCATTTAGACCTAAAATAACATTTTAATAAGTACACGCACATGCAAAAAGTTCCCAGGCATTGGTCAGAACAAATTGGCAGAGAAAATCTATACATACAGCTTTGAATATCATTTTAACAAATATCTGAAGCCATTTTATAAAGCTTGTAAAGTTTTCAGATATTAAATTTCATTTCTTTGGTAAATGATTATACAATTTAACTTAACACTCACAATCAAATCATTGATGAAGATATATACAGTATATATATATATATATATATATATATATATATATATATATATATATATATATATATATATATATATATATATATATATATATATATATATATATATATATACAGTTAAAAGATAGAGATAGATAAAACGATTAAGAAATATGCAAATAGATGAAATAAAAAAATCAAGAATAAGTTATATTTGCAATATTTTGC
>NC_091560.1:44396271-44408771 GCF_042767895.1 Penaeus vannamei
TTTCTTTATCTCTCTCTCTCTCTCATTGCCTCTCTCTCTCTCACTCACTGCCTCTTTTTATCTCTTTCTCTCTCTCTCTCTCTTTGTGCGTGTGTATGTACGTGCGTCCCTGCCTCCCCCACTGTCGTTTGTCGATTCCAATTCTCTGTGCTATCACAAGTTTCACTATGTTCCTGCATGCTTTTCACTGACACACATACCTCTTGACGTTGAAGCATCATGGCTTTGTCTTTTCGTCTAGTCCTTTCATTTTGTTTTCACTTTTCCACTCGCATGCACACAAACAAATACACCCGAGCTTGCACACAGAAAATAGCAAACTCACACGCACGCACACGCATCAACGCTGTACACACACGCTATTTTTTTTTTTCTCTCTCTCTCTCTCTCTCACACACACACACACACACACACACACACACACACACACACACACACACACACACACACACACACACACACACGAACCAGGGTAACTTTCGCTTACACTTTCCTCAGAACCGCTCTCGTCTTCAATCTCCCTCAACCCTTCTTCACGACTGTCATTTGAACACGTATTTTCGCCCGAGTGAGTCGCTGCTTCGGTCCGTCTCGAGCCAACTGAAGCTTCGAAGCCTCAGCGTGAAACCTTTATCAGAGAAACCCAACAAGCCAATCAGAAGCACCGTGGGAGGGGGGGGGGGTGTAGCGTTGTCGATGTGTACAATTTTGGTCTACTCTTTGAACCGAAAAAGGATAGGAAGTAAACAAAGTTGCGGACCACAGTTTGTAGTTCTGTAAACAGATGTGCTCGACATTTTACCTTTTATGGTTAATGACAAAACTAAAATGTCCATATTATGTTTGACGTTTATTTAATGTGTAATACAAATTGGGATATAACAAACGAACATAATTCGTCAACTGACAGTAGATACCCGAAAATATTCCTATCCTACCTTTTTCTTTAGTCCAGATTTAACACTGAAGATAATATTCAAAGCTAATACTTTTTTCCTTTAGTCAAGTTTTTAACAATAGATATGAAAAGAACGTGTGGGTATCCTCTGAAAGCCAAGTCAAAGCTGTGCAAATCGCGTAGGATGCAGACACTTAATTATTATTCATCTTCTTTCTCTTTCGCTCCCTAAACCTGGGGTTCTTAATCTGGAACCCAAGGAGCTGGATTTCAGGGCGTAATCTGGGACCCAAGGAGCTGGATTTCAGGGCGTAATCTGGGACCCAAGGAGCTGGATTTCAGGGCGTAATCTGGGATCCAAGGAGCTGGATTTCAGGGCGTAATCTGGGATCCAAGGAGCTGGATTTCAGGGCGTCATCTGGGATCCAAGGAGCTGGATTTCAGGGCGTCATCTGGGATCCAAGGAGCTGGATTTCAGGGCGTAATCTGGGATCCAAGGAGCTGGATTTCAGGGCGTCATCTGGGATCCAAGGAGCTGGATTTCAGGGCGTCATCTGGGATCCAAGGAGCTGGATTTCAGGGCGTCATCTGGGATCCAAGGAGCTGGATTTCAGGGCGTAATCTGGGATCCAAGGAGCTGGATTTCAGGGCGTCATCTGGGATCCAAGGAGCTGGATTTCAGGGCGTCATCTGGGATCCAAGGAGCTGGATTTCAGGGCGTCATCTGGGATCCAAGGAGCTGGATTTCAGGGCGTCATCTGGGATCCAAGGAGCTGGATTTCAGGGCGTCATCTGGGATCCAAGGAGCTGGATTTCAGGGCGTAATCTGGGATCCAAGGAGCTGGATTTCAGGGCGTCATCTGGGATCCAAGGAGCTGGATTTCAGGGCGTAATCTGGGATCCAAGGAGCTGGATTTCAGGGCGTAATCTGGGATCCAAGGAGCTGGATTTCAGGGCGTAATCTGGGATCCAAGGAGCTGGATTTCAGGGCGTCATCTGGGATCCAAGGAGCTGGATTTCAGGGCGTCATCTGGGATCCAAGGAGCTGGATTTCAGGGCGTCATCTGGGATCCAAGGAGCTGGATTTCAGGGCGTAATCTGGGATCCAAGGAGCTGGATTTCAGGGCGTCATCTGGGATCCAAGGAGCTGGATTTCAGGGCGTCATCTGGGATCCAAGGAGCTGGATTTCAGGGCGTCATCTGGGATCCAAGGAGCTGGATTTCAGGGCGTAATCTGGGATCCAAGGAGCTGGATTTCAGGGCGTCATCTGGGATCCAAGGAGCTGGATTTCAGGGCGTCATCTGGGATCCAAGGAGCTGGATTTCAGGGCGTCATCTGGGATCCAAGGAGCTGGATTTCAGGGCGTCATCTGGGATCCAAGGAGCTGGATTTCAGGGCGTCATCTGGGATCCAAGGAGCTGGATTTCAGGGCGTCATCTGGGATCCAAGGAGCTGGATTTCAGGGCGTCATCTGGGATCCAAGGAGCTGGATTTCAGGGCGTCATCTGGGATCCAAGGAGCTGGATTTCAGGGCGTCATCTGGGATCCAAGGAGCTGGATTTCAGGGCGTCATCTGGGATCCAAGGAGCTGGATTTCAGGGCGTCATCTGGGATCCAAGGAGCTGGATTTCAGGGCGTCATCTGGGATCCAAGGAGCTGGATTTCAGGGCGTCATCTGGGATCCAAGGAGCTGGATTTCAGGGCGTAATCTGGGATCCAAGGAGCTGGATTTCAGGGCGTCATCTGGGATCCAAGGAGCTGGATTTCAGGGCGTAATCTGGGATCCAAGGAGCTGGATTTCAGGGCGTCATCTGGGATCCAAGGAGCTGGATTTCAGGGCGTCATCTGGGATCCAAGGAGCTGGATTTCAGGGCGTCATCTGGGATCCAAGGAGCTGGATTTCAGGGCGTAATCTGGGATCCAAGGAGCTGGATTTCAGGGCGTCATCTGGGATCCAAGGAGCTGGATTTCAGGGCGTCATCTGGGATCCAAGGAGCTGGATTTCAGGGCGTCATCTGGGATCCAAGGAGCTGGATTTCAGGGCGTAATCTGGGATCCAAGGAGCTGGATTTCAGGGCGTAATCTGGGATCCAAGGAGCTGGATTTCAGGGCGTCATCTGGGATCCAAGGAGCTGGATTTCAGGGCGTAATCTGGGATCCAAGGAGCTGGATTTCAGGGCGTCATCTGGGATCCAAGGAGCTGGATTTCAGGGCGTCATCTGGGATCCAAGGAGCTGGATTTCAGGGCGTCATCTGGGATCCAAGGAGCTGGATTTCAGGGCGTCATCTGGGATCCAAGGAGCTGGATTTCAGGGCGTAATCTGGGATCCAAGGAGCTGGATTTCAGGGCGTAATCTGGGATCCAAGGAGCTGGATTTCAGGGCGTCATCTGGGATCCAAGGAGCTGGATTTCAGGGCGTAATCTGGGATCCAAGGAGCTGGATTTCAGGGCGTCATCTGGGATCCAAGGAGCTGGATTTCAGGGCGTAATCTGGGATCCAAGGAGCTGGATTTCAGGGCGTCATCTGGGATCCAAGGAGCTGGATTTCAGGGCGTAATCTGGGATCCAAGGAGCTGGATTTCAGGGCGTCATCTGGGATCCAAGGAGCTGGATTTCAGGGCGTAATCTGGGATCCAAGGAGCTGGATTTCAGGGCGTAATCTGGGACCCAAGGAGCTGGATTTCAGGGCGTAATCTGGGATCCAAGGAGCTGGATTTCAGGGCGTCATCTGGGATCCAAGGAGCTGGATTTCAGGGCGTAATCTGGGATCCAAGGAGCTGGATTTCAGGGCGTAATCTGGGATCCAAGGAGCTGGATTTCAGGGCGTCATCTGGGATCCAAGGAGCTGGATTTCAGGGCGTCATCTGGGATCCAAGGAGCTGGATTTCAGGGCGTCATCTGGGATCCAAGGAGCTGGATTTCAGGGCGTAATCTGGGATCCAAGGAGCTGGATTTCAGGGCGTCATCTGGGATCCAAGGAGCTGGATTTCAGGGCGTCATCTGGGATCCAAGGAGCTGGATTTCAGGGCGTCATCTGGGATCCAAGGAGCTGGATTTCAGGGCGTAATCTGGGATCCAAGGAGCTGGATTTCAGGGCGTCATCTGGGATCCAAGGAGCTGGATTTCAGGGCGTCATCTGGGATCCAAGGAGCTGGATTTCAGGGCGTCATCTGGGATCCAAGGAGCTGGATTTCAGGGCGTAATCTGGGATCCAAGGAGCTGGATTTCAGGGCGTCATCTGGGATCCAAGGAGCTGGATTTCAGGGCGTCATCTGGGATCCAAGGAGCTGGATTTCAGGGCGTAATCTGGGATCCAAGGAGCTGGATTTCAGGGCGTAATCTGGGATCCAAGGAGCTGGATTTCAGGGCGTAATCTGGGATCCAAGGAGCTGGATTTCAGGGCGTAATCTGGGATCCAAGGAGCTGGATTTCAGGGCGTAATCTGGGATCCAAGGAGCTGGATTTCAGGGCGTCATCTGGGATCCAAGGAGCTGGATTTCAGGGCGTCATCTGGGATCCAAGGAGCTGGATTTCAGGGCGTAATCTGGGATCCAAGGAGCTGGATTTCAGGGCGTCATCTGGGATCCAAGGAGCTGGATTTCAGGGCGTAATCTGGGATCCAAGGAGCTGGATTTCAGGGCGTAATCTGGGATCCAAGGAGCTGGATTTCAGGGCGTAATCTGGGATCCAAGGAGCTGGATTTCAGGGCGTAATCTGGGATCCAAGGAGCTGGATTTCAGGGCGTAATCTGGGATCCAAGGAGCTGGATTTCAGGGCGTAATCTGGGATCCAAGGAGCTGGATTTCAGGGCGTAATCTGGGATCCAAGGAGCTGGATTTCAGGGCGTCATCTGGGATCCAAGGAGCTGGATTTCAGGGCGTCATCTGGGATCCAAGGAGCTGGATTTCAGGGCGTCATCTGGGATCCAAGGAGCTGGATTTCAGGGCGTCATCTGGGATCCAAGGAGCTGGATTTCAGGGCGTCATCTGGGATCCAAGGAGCTGGATTTCAGGGCGTCATCTGGGATCCAAGGAGCTGGATTTCAGGGCGTCATCTGGGATCCAAGGAGCTGGATTTCAGGGCGTCATCTGGGATCCAAGGAGCTGGATTTCAGGGCGTCATCTGGGATCCAAGGAGCTGGATTTCAGGGCGTCATCTGGGATCCAAGGAGCTGGATTTCAGGGCGTCATCTGGGATCCAAGGAGCTGGATTTCAGGGCGTAATCTGGGATCCAAGGAGCTGGATTTCAGGGCGTCATCTGGGATCCAAGGAGCTGGATTTCAGGGCGTAATCTGGGATCCAAGGAGCTGGATTTCAGGGCGTCATCTGGGATCCAAGGAGCTGGATTTCAGGGCGTAATCTGGGATCCAAGGAGCTGGATTTCAGGGCGTCATCTGGGATCCAAGGAGCTGGATTTCAGGGCGTAATCTGGGATCCAAGGAGCTGGATTTCAGGGCGTCATCTGGGATCCAAGGAGCTGGATTTCAGGGCGTAATCTGGGATCCAAGGAGCTGGATTTCAGGGCGTCATCTGGGATCCAAGGAGCTGGATTTCAGGGCGTAATCTGGGATCCAAGGAGCTGGATTTCAGGGCGTAATCTGGGATCCAAGGAGCTGGATTTCAGGGCGTCATCTGGGATCCAAGGAGCTGGATTTCAGGGCGTAATCTGGGATCCAAGGAGCTGGATTTCAGGGCGTCATCTGGGATCCAAGGAGCTGGATTTCAGGGCGTCATCTGGGATCCAAGGAGCTGGATTTCAGGGCGTCATCTGGGATCCAAGGAGCTGGATTTCAGGGCGTCATCTGGGATCCAAGGAGCTGGATTTCAGGGCGTAATCTGGGATCCAAGGAGCTGGATTTCAGGGCGTCATCTGGGATCCAAGGAGCTGGATTTCAGGGCGTCATCTGGGATCCAAGGAGCTGGATTTCAGGGCGTAATCTGGGATCCAAGGAGCTGGATTTCAGGGCGTCATCTGGGATCCAAGGAGCTGGATTTCAGGGCGTCATCTGGGATCCAAGGAGCTGGATTTCAGGGCGTAATCTGGGATCCAAGGAGCTGGATTTCAGGGCGTCATCTGGGATCCAAGGAGCTGGATTTCAGGGCGTCATCTGGGATCCAAGGAGCTGGATTTCAGGGCGTAATCTGGGATCCAAGGAGCTGGATTTCAGGGCGTCATCTGGGATCCAAGGAGCTGGATTTCAGGGCGTAATCTGGGATCCAAGGAGCTGGATTTCAGGGCGTAATCTGGGATCCAAGGAGCTGGATTTCAGGGCGTCATCTGGGATCCAAGGAGCTGGATTTCAGGGCGTCATCTGGGATCCAAGGAGCTGGATTTCAGGGCGTAATCTGGGATCCAAGGAGCTGGATTTCAGGGCGTCATCTGGGATCCAAGGAGCTGGATTTCAGGGCGTCATCTGGGATCCAAGGAGCTGGATTTCAGGGCGTCATCTGGGATCCAAGGAGCTGGATTTCAGGGCGTCATCTGGGATCCAAGGAGCTGGATTTCAGGGCGTCATCTGGGATCCAAGGAGCTGGATTTCAGGGCGTCATCTGGGATCCAAGGAGCTGGATTTCAGGGCGTAATCTGGGATCCAAGGAGCTGGATTTCAGGGCGTCATCTGGGATCCAAGGAGCTGGATTTCAGGGCGTCATCTGGGATCCAAGGAGCTGGATTTCAGGGCGTCATCTGGGATCCAAGGAGCTGGATTTCAGGGCGTAATCTGGGATCCAAGGAGCTGGATTTCAGGGCGTAATCTGGGATCCAAGGAGCTGGATTTCAGGGCGTCATCTGGGACCCAAGGAGCTGGATTTCAGGGCGTAATCTGGGATCCAAGGAGCTGGATTTCAGGGCGTCATCTGGGATCCAAGGAGCTGGATTTCAGGGCGTAATCTGGGATCCAAGGAGCTGGATTTCAGGGCGTAATCTGGGATCCAAGGAGCTGGATTTCAGGGCGTAATCTGGGATCCAAGGAGCTGGATTTCAGGGCGTCATCTGGGATCCAAGGAGCTGGATTTCAGGGCGTCATCTGGGATCCAAGGAGCTGGATTTCAGGGCGTAATCTGGGATCCAAGGAGCTGGATTTCAGGGCGTCATCTGGGATCCAAGGAGCTGGATTTCAGGGCGTAATCTGGGATCCAAGGAGCTGGATTTCAGGGCGTCATCTGGGATCCAAGGAGCTGGATTTCAGGGCGTAATCTGGGATCCAAGGAGCTGGATTTCAGGGCGTCATCTGGGATCCAAGGAGCTGGATTTCAGGGCGTAATCTGGGATCCAAGGAGCTGGATTTCAGGGCGTCATCTGGGATCCAAGGAGCTGGATTTCAGGGCGTCATCTGGGATCCAAGGAGCTGGATTTCAGGGCGTCATCTGGGATCCAAGGAGCTGGATTTCAGGGCGTAATCTGGGATCCAAGGAGCTGGATTTCAGGGCGTAATCTGGGATCCAAGGAGCTGGATTTCAGGGCGTAATCTGGGATCCAAGGAGCTGGATTTCAGGGCGTAATCTGGGATCCAAGGAGCTGGATTTCAGGGCGTCATCTGGGATCCAAGGAGCTGGATTTCAGGGCGTCATCTGGGATCCAAGGAGCTGGATTTCAGGGCGTCATCTGGGATCCAAGGAGCTGGATTTCAGGGCGTCATCTGGGATCCAAGGAGCTGGATTTCAGGGCGTCATCTGGGATCCAAGGAGCTGGATTTCAGGGCGTCATCTGGGATCCAAGGAGCTGGATTTCAGGGCGTCATCTGGGATCCAAGGAGCTGGATTTCAGGGCGTCATCTGGGATCCAAGGAGCTGGATTTCAGGGCGTCATCTGGGATCCAAGGAGCTGGATTTCAGGGCGTCATCTGGGATCCAAGGAGCTGGATTTCAGGGCGTCATCTGGGATCCAAGGAGCTGGATTTCAGGGCGTAATCTGGGATCCAAGGAGCTGGATTTCAGGGCGTCATCTGGGATCCAAGGAGCTGGATTTCAGGGCGTAATCTGGGATCCAAGGAGCTGGATTTCAGGGCGTAATCTGGGATCCAAGGAGCTGGATTTCAGGGCGTCATCTGGGATCCAAGGAGCTGGATTTCAGGGCGTAATCTGGGATCCAAGGAGCTGGATTTCAGGGCGTCATCTGGGATCCAAGGAGCTGGATTTCAGGGCGTCATCTGGGATCCAAGGAGCTGGATTTCAGGGCGTCATCTGGGATCCAAGGAGCTGGATTTCAGGGCGTCATCTGGGATCCAAGGAGCTGGATTTCAGGGCGTAATCTGGGATCCAAGGAGCTGGATTTCAGGGCGTCATCTGGGATCCAAGGAGCTGGATTTCAGGGCGTCATCTGGGATCCAAGGAGCTGGATTTCAGGGCGTCATCTGGGATCCAAGGAGCTGGATTTCAGGGCGTCATCTGGGATCCAAGGAGCTGGATTTCAGGGCGTCATCTGGGATCCAAGGAGCTGGATTTCAGGGCGTAATCTGGGATCCAAGGAGCTGGATTTCAGGGCGTCATCTGGGATCCAAGGAGCTGGATTTCAGGGCGTAATCTGGGATCCAAGGAGCTGGATTTCAGGGCGTCATCTGGGATCCAAGGAGCTGGATTTCAGGGCGTCATCTGGGATCCAAGGAGCTGGATTTCAGGGCGTAATCTGGGATCCAAGGAGCTGGATTTCAGGGCGTAATCTGGGATCCAAGGAGCTGGATTTCAGGGCGTCATCTGGGATCCAAGGAGCTGGATTTCAGGGCGTCATCTGGGATCCAAGGAGCTGGATTTCAGGGCGTCATCTGGGATCCAAGGAGCTGGATTTCAGGGCGTAATCTGGGATCCAAGGAGCTGGATTTCAGGGCGTAATCTGGGACCCAAGGAGCTGGATTTCAGGGCGTAATCTGGGATCCAAGGAGCTGGATTTCAGGGCGTAATCTGGGATCCAAGGAGCTGGATTTCAGGGCGTAATCTGGGACCCAAGGAGCTGGATTTCAGGGCGTAATCTGGGATCCAAGGAGCTGGATTTCAGGGCGTCATCTGGGATCCAAGGAGCTGGATTTCAGGGCGTCATCTGGGATCCAAGGAGCTGGATTTCAGGGCGTAATCTGGGATCCAAGGAGCTGGATTTCAGGGCGTCATCTGGGATCCAAGGAGCTGGATTTCAGGGCGTAATCTGGGATCCAAGGAGCTGGATTTCAGGGCGTAATCTGGGACCCAAGGAGCTGGATTTCAGGGCGTCATCTGGGACCCAAGGAGCTGGATTTCAGGGCGTAATCTGGGATCCAAGGAGCTGGATTTCAGGGCGTAATCTGGGATCCAAGGAGCTGGATTTCAGGGCGTAATCTGGGATCCAAGGAGCTGGATTTCAGGGCGTAATCTGGGATCCAAGGAGCTGGATTTCAGGGCGTCATCTGGGATCCAAGGAGCTGGATTTCAGGGCGTCATCTGGGATCCAAGGAGCTGGATTTCAGGGCGTAATCTGGGATCCAAGGAGCTGGATTTCAGGGCGTCATCTGGGACCCAAGGAGCTGGATTTCAGGGCGTAATCTGGGATCCAAGGAGCTGGATTTCAGGGCGTCATCTGGGATCCAAGGAGCTGGATTTCAGGGCGTCATCTGGGATCCAAGGAGCTGGATTTCAGGGCGTAATCTGGGATCCAAGGAGCTGGATTTCAGGGCGTCATCTGGGATCCAAGGAGCTGGATTTCAGGGCGTCATCTGGGATCCAAGGAGCTGGATTTCAGGGCGTCATCTGGGATCCAAGGAGCTGGATTTCAGGGCGTAATCTGGGATCCAAGGAGCTGGATTTCAGGGCGTAATCTGGGATCCAAGGAGCTGGATTTCAGGGCGTCATCTGGGATCCAAGGAGCTGGATTTCAGGGCGTAATCTGGGATCCAAGGAGCTGGATTTCAGGGCGTCATCTGGGATCCAAGGAGCTGGATTTCAGGGCGTCATCTGGGATCCAAGGAGCTGGATTTCAGGGCGTAATCTGGGATCCAAGGAGCTGGATTTCAGGGCGTAATCTGGGATCCAAGGAGCTGGATTTCAGGGCGTAATCTGGGATCCAAGGAGCTGGATTTCAGGGCGTCATCTGGGATCCAAGGAGCTGGATTTCAGGGCGTCATCTGGGATCCAAGGAGCTGGATTTCAGGGCGTCATCTGGGATCCAAGGAGCTGGATTTCAGGGCGTAATCTGGGATCCAAGGAGCTGGATTTCAGGGCGTCATCTGGGATCCAAGGAGCTGGATTTCAGGGCGTCATCTGGGATCCAAGGAGCTGGATTTCAGGGCGTCATCTGGGATCCAAGGAGCTGGATTTCAGGGCGTAATCTGGGATCCAAGGAGCTGGATTTCAGGGCGTCATCTGGGATCCAAGGAGCTGGATTTCAGGGCGTCATCTGGGATCCAAGGAGCTGGATTTCAGGGCGTAATCTGGGATCCAAGGAGCTGGATTTCAGGGCGTAATCTGGGATCCAAGGAGCTGGATTTCAGGGCGTAATCTGGGATCCAAGGAGCTGGATTTCAGGGCGTCATCTGGGATCCAAGGAGCTGGATTTCAGGGCGTCATCTGGGATCCAAGGAGCTGGATTTCAGGGCGTCATCTGGGATCCAAGGAGCTGGATTTCAGGGCGTAATCTGGGATCCAAGGAGCTGGATTTCAGGGCGTCATCTGGGATCCAAGGAGCTGGATTTCAGGGCGTCATCTGGGATCCAAGGAGCTGGATTTCAGGGCGTAATCTGGGATCCAAGGAGCTGGATTTCAGGGCGTAATCTGGGATCCAAGGAGCTGGATTTCAGGGCGTAATCTGGGATCCAAGGAGCTGGATTTCAGGGCGTCATCTGGGATCCAAGGAGCTGGATTTCAGGGCGTCATCTGGGATCCAAGGAGCTGGATTTCAGGGCGTCATCTGGGATCCAAGGAGCTGGATTTCAGGGCGTCATCTGGGATCCAAGGAGCTGGATTTCAGGGCGTCATCTGGGATCCAAGGAGCTGGATTTCAGGGCGTCATCTGGGATCCAAGGAGCTGGATTTCAGGGCGTCATCTGGGATCCAAGGAGCTGGATTTCAGGGCGTCATCTGGGATCCAAGGAGCTGGATTTCAGGGCGTCATCTGGGATCCAAGGAGCTGGATTTCAGGGCGTCATCTGGGATCCAAGGAGCTGGATTTCAGGGCGTCATCTGGGATCCAAGGAGCTGGATTTCAGGGCGTCATCTGGGATCCAAGGAGCTGGATTTCAGGGCGTCATCTGGGATCCAAGGAGCTGGATTTCAGGGCGTAATCTGGGATCCAAGGAGCTGGATTTCAGGGCGTAATCTGGGATCCAAGGAGCTGGATTTCAGGGCGTCATCTGGGATCCAAGGAGCTGGATTTCAGGGCGTCATCTGGGATCCAAGGAGCTGGATTTCAGGGCGTCATCTGGGATCCAAGGAGCTGGATTTCAGGGCGTAATCTGGGATCCAAGGAGCTGGATTTCAGGGCGTCATCTGGGATCCAAGGAGCTGGATTTCAGGGCGTAATCTGGGATCCAAGGAGCTGGATTTCAGGGCGTAATCTGGGACCCAAGGAGCTGGATTTCAGGGCGTCATCTGGGATCCAAGGAGCTGGATTTCAGGGCGTCATCTGGGATCCAAGGAGCTGGATTTCAGGGCGTAATCTGGGATCCAAGGAGCTGGATTTCAGGGCGTAATCTGGGATCCAAGGAGCTGGATTTCAGGGCGTCATCTGGGATCCAAGGAGCTGGATTTCAGGGCGTCATCTGGGATCCAAGGAGCTGGATTTCAGGGCGTAATCTGGGATCCAAGGAGCTGGATTTCAGGGCGTAATCTGGGATCCAAGGAGCTGGATTTCAGGGCGTAATCTGGGATCCAAGGAGCTGGATTTCAGGGCGTAATCTGGGATCCAAGGAGCTGGATTTCAGGGCGTCATCTGGGATCCAAGGAGCTGGATTTCAGGGCGTCATCTGGGATCCAAGGAGCTGGATTTCAGGGCGTCATCTGGGATCCAAGGAGCTGGATTTCAGGGCGTCATCTGGGATCCAAGGAGCTGGATTTCAGGGCGTCATCTGGGATCCAAGGAGCTGGATTTCAGGGCGTCATCTGGGATCCAAGGAGCTGGATTTCAGGGCGTCATCTGGGATCCAAGGAGCTGGATTTCAGGGCGTAATCTGGGATCCAAGGAGCTGGATTTCAGGGCGTAATCTGGGATCCAAGGAGCTGGATTTCAGGGCGTAATCTGGGATCCAAGGAGCTGGATTTCAGGGCGTAATCTGGGACCCAAGGAGCTGGATTTCAGGGCGTCATCTGGGATCCAAGGAGCTGGATTTCAGGGCGTCATCTGGGATCCAAGGAGCTGGATTTCAGGGCGTAATCTGGGATCCAAGGAGCTGGATTTCAGGGCGTAATCTGGGACCCAAGGAGCTGGATTTCAGGGCGTAATCTGGGATCCAAGGAGCTGGATTTCAGGGCGTAATCTGGGATCCAAGGAGCTGGATTTCAGGGCGTCATCTGGGATCCAAGGAGCTGGATTTCAGGGCGTCATCTGGGATCCAAGGAGCTGGATTTCAGGGCGTCATCTGGGATCCAAGGAGCTGGATTTCAGGGCGTAATCTGGGATCCAAGGAGCTGGATTTCAGGGCGTA
>NC_091560.1:44431259-44436259 GCF_042767895.1 Penaeus vannamei
ATCACAACAATAATAAAAAGGATAATGATGATAATGACAACACATCAGACGGTTTTGCTAATCAATTTCTTTTTTTTTTTCTCAGATTGATATCGAGCTTAAATCTTTACTGATTACAATATTGATCTTTTTTTCACTTTATGATTAGAAAAACTTAGTAAATTGCAGCCACTAGAACGTAATAATTTTTGAAAGATGCGTTTATTAAAGATCATGTCCATTTAGTATGAAAGTTTATTGTTAATTTAATTAATTTTTAAGTCTAGATATCCTTTTGTTTGATTAAGTAATTATTTCATTTTTTATATCATTATTATTATTATTATTATCATTATTATTATTATTATTATTATTATTATTATTATTATTATTATTATTATTATCATTATCATTATTATTTATAGAAAATGAGGAATTGAGAGTCATTCTGTTAAAAACAGTTTATTCTTTTTAATGGCACTTGGCACTGTATTATCTCCCATTGTTTGTTTATTATTATTATTTTTTTGTTATCATTGCTGATGATAATTTTGTTGATGAGTGATAAATTGGTTATGATATTTCTTTGATACCTGATAATTTGTGATAAACATTTTGATAATTTATAAACTTTGAAAACAAACTGGTGATAAGTGATGGATATTATATAATTACTGGCGAATTGGCGACGAAAATCATTTGGCAGCATAAATTGGCAATGATCATCATATGGCAACAGACCATTTAATGATAATGATCTGAAATTATATTCCGTTATTACATTCAGCCAATTAATCACAACCTTTGAATTGTATATTTGTTTATAAAAAAAAAGTCTATAGTCGGCTGTATTTTCAATTGCAAATAGCTGTCTCATTTGCTGTATTGATCAGAGAATACAAAGGAATTATTTTGATATACATATTAACAATTTCTTTCTTTGCTGTCCTTTCCTGTTTCATTTTTTTTTTTTTTTTTAATTCGAAAGATATTACAGGATTTCTATATTTCCCTCCATTAGTATTCATAATAAAAGTAGTCAAGATATTCATTTCAAATATGTTTTTTTTTCCCATAAATATGTCCTCATCGTGAATTTTCTTGTATTTAACGCAGGTCATCAGTATAATTCTTTATATAAAAAGTTACGTAAGGTCTGGTTGATAGTTATTGTGTAACAGTTACTGAAATAGAATGATAGTAAACGTAATTGTTGAATATTTTCTTTTCTTATTTGTATTTTCTGTATTATCTGTTTGTGTGTGTGTGTAGTGTGTGTGTGTGTTTATCTCTCTCTTTCTCATTTCGTTTCCACCCCTTATGTTCTACCCACCCTCTCTCCCTCCCTTCCTCCTTCCTTGTCTCCCACACCACTCCCTCCCTTTTTGTCGCCTCTCTCCCTTCATTCTTCGCTGTTTACCCCATTTTCACCTCCTTTTTACCCCCTCCCACTTTATCCTACTTCACTCTCTCTACCCCCTCCCACTCCCACCCTCCTTCCACTCCCCTCCCACTCTCCTTTCCCCTCCCTCCCTCCCTCCCATCCTCCTACCCTCCCTCCCACTCTCCTACCCTCCCGCCCACCTCCTTCCCTCCCTTCCACTCCCCTATATTCCCGCCCTCCCTACCCTCCCTCCCACCCTCCTTCCCTCCCTCCCTCCCACCCTCCTTCCCTCCCTGCCTCCCACCCTTCCTACCCTCCCTGCCTCCCACCTTCCTACCCTCCTTGCCTCCCACCCTCCTTCCCTCCTCCACCCACCTTCCTACCCTCCCTGCCTCCCTCCCCACTCCTTCCCTCCTTCCTTCTCTCCCTCCTTCCCTCCCTCCTTCCCTCTTTCCCTCCCTCCTTCCCTCCCTCCCGCATCTAAACATTCAGAAACTCCGTCATTCTTTCGATACGAGATTTTCCGTTGAATAACAGAACATCCTGTAAGATTTAATTACTGTATGACAGGTGCAGTTAACATGGAGTCTCAATTTTCCTAAAGTTTATTCGCAAAGTTTGTGTTTATTCTTTTCTTCTTCGTCGTTGTTGTTGTTGTTTTTGTTTTTGTCTTTGTTTTTTTTTCAGTTTTTCTCTCTCTGTCTTTCATTCCGTCTGTGTCGTTGTTGATTTGTTTATCGCGATGACGGAGGAGTGACAAAAAAGTACACTACAAGTCAAAGATTATATATCTATATCTATCTATCTATCTATCTATCTATCTGTCTATCTATCTATCTATCTATCTATCTATCTATCTATCTATCTATCTATCTATCTATCTATCTATCTATCTATCTATATATATATATATGAATCCTTCCCTCCCTCCCCTTCACCCCCTCCCTCTCCTGAATCCCTCCCTCCCACCCTCCCCTTCCCCCTCCCTCCCTCCCTTCACCCCCTCCCTCTCTGAAACCCTCCCCTCCTCCCCTCCCTGATTCCCTCTCAGAATCCCTCTCAGAATCCCTCCCCTCCTTCCCTTCACCTCCTCCCTCTCCTTCACCCCCTCCCTCTCTGAAACCCTCCCTTCCTCCCTGATTCCCTCCTCCTCCCTGATTCCCTCCCTCCCTCCCTCCCTTCCCTACACACCCCCCACCCTCCCCTTCACCCTCTTTCTCCTTCACCCCCTCCCACCCTCTCAGAAACCCTCCTTCCCTCCCTCCCTCCCTGATTCCCTCCCTCCTTCCTGATCCCTCCCTCCCCTCCCTTCACCCTCCCTCCCCTACCTCCCTCCCTCCCTGATTCCCCCCCTCCCTCCCTCCCTCCCTCCCTCCCTGATTCCCTCCCCTGTGTGTTTCTTAGGTGTTGGATAAAACCCCGAGGGATGGATAAATTCAGCCTCCGAGGCCAACAGCTGACGGGTTTCACTGGGAACATTCCCGTTTTCGTGGTCTTTCGAGTTTCTTCCTCTGTGCGTTGTTATTTGTTGTTATTTATTCCCTTGGTGATGTGTCCTCTTTTTCTTTTCGTTTTGTTTCTTTGTTTTTGTTGGTTCTTATTTTTGTTTTCTTTCTCTGTCTGTTTGTCTGGCTGTCTGTCTCTTGTCTCTTGTCTCTCTCTCTCCATCCCGTTCTCTTTTTCTCTCTTTCTGTCTCTCTGTCTCTCTCTCTCTCTCTCTCTCTCTCTCTCTCTCTCTCTCTCTCTCTCTCTCTCTATATATATATATATATATATATATATATATATATATATATACACATATCCATCTCTACGTAAATGTATATATAGATAGATAAATAGATAGATAGATAGATAGATAGATAGAAAGATAAATAGATAGATAGATATAGAAATAGATATAAAGATAAACAAATAGATAAAAGCATACATACATACATAGATGTGTCCTTCGCTGCATCTATTCTTTTTTCCTTTCAGTGTGAATTTAAGTCTCTCTGATCGCCAATTCCAATCTCCTTTCATCACCCGTTTTTGCATTTTCTTTATATATTCTTTTCTCTCTCTCTCTCTCTCTCTCTCTCTCTCTCTCTCTCTCTCTCTCTCTCTCTCTCTCTCTCTCTCTCTCTCTCTCTTTCTTTTTGTCAATTATTTTTAATTTATTGTTATTTTTTAATTCTGTCTTTTTTTTCTTCTTTTTTCTTTTTCTCTTTTTATCAACCATTTTTGCTTTGTCTTTATTTTTATGTTCTTTTTTCATTTTCTTTATTTTGTTTTCTATTCTCTCTCTTTTTCTTTCTTTCACTTATCATCAACCATTCTTGCATACTCTTTCTTTTTTTATTCTCTCTCGTTTTCTACCTATCTTTCTCTCTTTCCATCAACCAATTTAGCATTTTCTTCATTTTTTTCTCTCTTTCCCTTTTTTCCATCTTTCTTTAGTTTTTCTCTTTTTTATTCATTTATTTATTTTTTTATTTTTTATCTTTTGTGGGGCTTCTCATTCCGTTACTGTTTTTTTTTCTTTATCTATTTATCATATTAATATTGTGTTTTTTTCGGAGCTTTTCATCTTGATGTTTTTTATTTTTCTGTCTTTATTTATCTATCTTTTTCTCCTTTTTTGCGGGTCTTTTCATTTTGTTGCTGTTTTTCTTATATTTATTTTCTTTATCTATCTATCTATTATTTATTCATTCATTTATATTTTTTGCGGGGCTTTTCATTTTGTTGCTTTTTTCTTCTATTTTTTTTTCTTTATCAATCTATCTTATCATCATTATTATTTATTCCTTCATTTATTTTTCTTGGCGGTGCTTTTCATATCGTTTTTATCATTCTTATTTATCTATTTATATTATATTTTGGCGATGTTTTTCATCTCGAATTATTATCATTATTATTTATCTATTTATCCTATATTTTGGCAATGCTTTTCTTGGTGTCTCTTCGCACCCGCTTCGTCTCGTCTGACCAGAAGGCTGTCACACCTGTCACTGTCACACCTGTCACTGTCACACCTGTCACTGTCACACCTGTCACTGTCACACCTGTCACTGTCACACCTGTCACTGTCACACCTGTCACTGTCACACCTGTCACTGTCACACCTGTCACTGTCACACCTGTCACTGTCACACCTGTCACTGTCACTGTCACACCTGCCACTGTCACACCTGTCACTGTCACACCTGTCACTGTCACACATGCCACTGTCACACCTGTCACTGTCACACCTGTCACTGTCACACCTGTCACTGTCACACCTGTCACTGTCACACCTGTCACTGTCACACCTGTTACTGTCACACCTGTCACTGTCACACCTGCCACTGTCACACCTGTCACTGTCACACCTGTCACTGTCACACCTGTCACTGTCACACCTGTCACTGTCACACCTGTCACTGTCACACCTGTCACTGTCACACCTGTCACTGTCATACCTGTCACTGTCACACCTGTCACTGGATCTGAAATAGATTGGGGAATAGATAGGTGAGATAGAAATAAGATTAATTATGTCTTGGAATGCAAAATTATCTATCTATCTATATATATATAGCTGTATAGATATATACACACAAACATACATACATATATATATACACACACGCATACATACAAACACACACAC
>NC_091560.1:44486259-44491259 GCF_042767895.1 Penaeus vannamei
AATCTGTCTGTACATCTATGTTCAACTGTCAATCTATTTATTGATTGATTCATTTATTCAACTATTTAACTATCTATCTTTTCATGTTTCTCTGTCAGTTATTACATCTCTCTATCCATCTATTCATCCATCTATCTTCTTATCTACCTGTCTCTATCCATCTATCTTTACTCCGTATGTGTGGATAAGCTATATAATACGTGAAGTAATTATGATAATAACATAATATATTATATCATATATAATAATATTATGATAATAAGCTATATCATAAGTGAATTAAGACCATGCTGCCTACCTTAAGATGAAGCATAATAATAATAATAAAGGAATCTGCGAACTTAAAGGTATTTTATATTATATAATAATATTATGATAATAAGCTATATTATAAGTGAATTAAGACCATGCTGTCTACCTTAAGATGAAGCATAAAAATAATAATAATATTTGCTTAAAGGTATTTTATATCATAATATATAATATATTATGATAATAAGCTATATCATAAGTGAATTAAGACCATGCTGCCTGCCTTGAGATGAAGCATAATAATTATAATAAAGAAATCTGCTAACTTAAAGGTACTTTATATATTAAATATAATAATTTTATGATAATAAGCTTTATCATAAGTGAATTAAGACCATGCTGCCTGCCTTGAGATGAAGCATAATAATTATAATAAAGAAATTTGCTAACTTAAAGGTATTTTATATTATAATATATAATAATATTATGATAATGAGCTATATCATAAGACCATGCTGCCTGCCTTGAGATGAAGCATAATAATTATAATAAAGAAATTGCAAATTTTTAGGTATTTTATATTATATAATAATATTATGATAATAAACTATATCATAAGACCATGCTGCCTGTCTCGAGATGAAGCATAATAATTATAATAATAAAGGAATCTGCTAACTTAAAGGTATTTTATAAATATCGTCACAGGTAAGACAGACATTAAAAGAAGCCAACAGTGAAATTATTGCGACATCGAAAATCAAAAATATTTAATCGGTTTTGCAGAATTTATCTCGACGAGCGAATTAATTTTTGTGTCTTGGTTTGAATGAAGACTTTTGGTAAGACTGTAATTGCTCTCTTGATTAATGTGGTAATTATTTCCGCCGTCCTAATGATAATAGTTGTTAATGATGATAATGATAATTCTGATAGTAGTAATGCTTCTACTACTGTTGCTGCTATTACTGCTATTATTACATGTATTATTGATAAAAAAATAATTATATTAATGATAGCGATAAAACAATAACAACAATAACAACAACGATATTAATGATGATGATGATAATGGTGATGGTGATGATAATAATAATGATAATGACGATGATGATGGTTATGACAATGGCGATGATCATGATGATCATGATAATAACAATAATAATGATAATGATAATAGTGTCAATAGTAGTAATAACAACGATAATCAAAATTAAAACAACAACAGAATCAACATTGATAATGATAATAATAATAGTAATAATAATAATAATAATAGTAATAATAATAATAATAATAATGATAATAATAATAATAATAATGATAACAATAATAATGATAATAATGAGAGGAAGAAGAAGAAGAAGAAGAAGGATAATAAAGTAATAATAATTATAACAATAAAATCGTGAAAAAATAAATATCAATGATTATAACAATATGGTAATCAACAACTTTAGAAAAACAGATAAACAGCAAAAACAAAAACAAACACACAAACACAAAACACACACAACTGAATCCAAAATGGCCCCAATCGTGCCACCGGCCATTTCGAACAGAGGAAACATTCTTGCAAAATTTAACAGCAACAGTAACCCAGCAGATGCAACACATGATACCCATTACCGTACGGATATAAGTATTAACCAGAGGCCAGCGACTTGGTTCACTTGTTCAGCTTTAAACCTTGTTCATCGGGCTCATTAAACTTGATATTGGATCTACTGGGCTGTTTGATGCACGGCGTGACCGCTGCAAATGGAGATTCAGGTCGGGAGAGTAAATACTGGTTTGATTATTACTTTTAATCGTTCTTATTATCTTTGATTGATTATTTTTAAGTTGTGGGATAATATGGACGTCGGTAAGAGCCATTACATTAACCAATTGACAAATTATGATGCTTACATCATTATCATCATTACTGTTATGATTGTAATGATCATTATTCGTATCTTTGTGGTGATAAGGACACCGCAAATGACAAATACATTAATTGATGTAGGAATTATGATCATTAAACTTGATATTGGATCTACTGGCCTGTTTGATGCACGGCGGGACCGCTGCAAATGGAGATTCAGGTCGGGAGAGTAAATACTGGTTTTATTATTACTTTTAATCGTTCTTATTATTTTTGATTGATTATTTTTAAGTTGTGTGATAGTAAGGACGTCGGTAAGAGCCATTACATTAACCAACTGACAAATTATGATGCTTACATCATTATCATCATTACTGTTATGATTGTAATGATCATTATTCGTATCTTTGTGGTGATAAGGACACCCCAAATGACAAATACATTAATTGATGTAGGAATTATGATCATTAAACTTGATATTGGATCTACTGGGCTGTTTGATGCACGGCGTGACCGCTGCAAATGGAGATTCACGTCGGGAGAGTAAATACTGGTTTGATTATTACTTTTAATCGTTCTTATTATTTTTGATTTATAATTTTTCAGTTGTGTGATAATAAGGACGTCGGTAAGAGCCATTACATTAACCAACTGACAAATTATGATGCTTACATTATTATCATCATTACTGTTATGATTGTAATGATCATTATTCGTATTTTTGTGATAATAAGGACACCGCAAATGACAAATACATTAATAGATATAGGAATTATGATCATGAGAGTAAATACTGGTTTTATTATTACTTCTATCGTTCTTATTATTTTTGATTGATTTTTTTTTAAATGTGTGTGGTAATAAGGGTATCAGAATTGCATTAATCAATAGAGGAACTATGATCATTGGACTAGGTATTGGATCTACCAGAATAAACACTATTAAAACATTATTAATAATTACTTTATTACTGTTATAGTTCTAATAATTATTCTTATTTTTGTGATGATAAGGGAACCACAAACAACAATTACATTTAATTAACAGACGATCTAACATGCTGTTTGATACACGACGCGATCGCTGCAAATTCACTGTTATTACTCTTTTGTTACTATAATTATCATAAATATTATTATTATTACTTTTTGCTGTTGTAGGTAAGCACGTAGTTGTAAGGAAGTAGTATATAGCCATTATGTTAATTAACAAAGGGATTATGATCATTATACGTGATATTGGATCTACCAAAGATGTTGATGGGTTGTGAAAAATGAATTAGTGAATGAATGAATAAATAGATAAATAAAGAGATAAGTAAAAGAATCAGTGAAGGAGTGAATGAATAATTGAATAAAATAACAAGAAAAAAGAATATTTAGAAAGCTAAAGAGAAATAGAAAATGTATAAAGATAAAATACATGAAATCAAGATGAATAAGATAAGATTAAACAAAGAAGATAGTAGAAAAAAAACATAGAACAAAATGAAATAAAAGAGCACCCATAAAAAAAATAATAATAATAATAATAATAATAAAATAAAAAATAAATAGAATAATAATAATAAATAAATATAAATACACGAAACGAAACGAAAATAGAATAAATGAAAAAAAGCAACACAACACAAGATAAGATAAAATAGAATAAAACAAAATGAAATAAAGAAAAGAGAAGATTGAACAGACCAAACAAAAATGAAATTAAATGAAACAGAATAAGCAAAAACAGAAACAAAGATGAAATAGAATATAATGGAACTAAGCAAAATAGATTTTAAAAAAATGGAACAGAATAGAATTGAATAAACCAAAGAACAAAACGAAAGTGAAATAAAAGAAGAAGAAAATCACTCCAAAAAACAAACACACTCACAAAACAAATAACTAAATAGATAAAAAAAAGATCATAACAAAACAAAAAAAAAAAAAAACAATAAACAACCCCCCCAAAAAAAAAATAGAATAAATAGATAAATAATAATAAAAAAAGAAAAAAGAAAAAAGATTTAAAAATCACAGAATGAAAGAAGAGGAAAAAAAAACAGCTGATTGACAGAAGGTTTCTCTAAAAGGGACGCGACAAGAAGCTGTTCAAAGTTTGGAGACAACTTAAATGACCTTATGTCAGCTCCTTGCTCCAGTTGCATCGATGACCTAACAAACACAGCACAACGACCCTTGACCTCTGTTCGCTTGAATCCTGAGAGAGAGAGAGAGAGAGAGAGAGAGAGAGAGAGAGAACGAAAGTGAGATAGAACGAAAGTGAGAGACAGAGAGAGAACGAAAGAGAGAGAGAGAGAGAGAGAGAGAGAGAGAACGAAAGAGAGAGAGAGAGAGAGAGAAAGAGAGAGTGAGAGCAAGAGACAGAAAGCACTTCCTTGTCCTTTGTTCGCTTAAATTCTGACCGGAAGAATGAAAGAGAAGCTGTGAGGAGAGAGAGGAGAGAGGAAAGAGGGAGGGGGGGAGGGGAGAATAGAGAGAGAGACAGAGAGAGGAGGGAGAGAGACAGTGTGTGTGTGTGCGAGAGAGAGAGAGAGAGAGAGAGAGAGAGAGAGGAATAGCGGAAGAGAGAGAGAGCGAAAGAGAGGAAGAGAGAGAGAAAGAGAGAAGAATACCGAAAGTGAGAGACAGAGAGAGAACGAAAGAGAAAGAGAGAGAGAGCGAGAGAAAGAGAAAGAGAGACATCATCAACTGCAAGTTCGAAAAGTCAAAGCACTTCCTCCCCTCAGCACTTTAAACTTCTCAAAACACAAAATCTTTTCATCCTTTCACAGGATATATAATATTCAGTCATCAATTGTTGACGCAGCTAATTCGTTCCCAGACAGTGTCACTTCGATGCCTCCAGGTCATTCATTAGCATATGCTGTTTACGA
>NC_091560.1:44503759-44508759 GCF_042767895.1 Penaeus vannamei
CTCACGTTCTTTCGCCCTCTCTCTCCATCATTCTTTCTCTCTCTCTCTCCCTCTCTCTCTCTCTCTCTCTCTCTCTCTCTCTCTCTCTCTCTCTCTCTCTCTCTCTCTCTCCTCCCCTCCCCCAATCTCTATCTCTTCCTCCCTATCTCCCTTCCTATTTACCCAACAACACAGCTTTCCACGCACCCCCTCCTAAGCTGCACATCTCATATCCCTTTGCCAAAACAACACATCCATAACTTAACTAGCTGTTTTGATTACGAATTCATCAGACATCAAATAGGAACGGGACGGAGAGAGAGTGGAGATAACACAAACATACCACCATAACAAGACTACAGCGTTCTCGCCATACCATCATACCAGGACACTTCACACAGCGTGGAAGGTTGGGTTAAGGGGTAGCTGGAGGTTGGAGGCTGGTATGGAACATGGAACAATATTGTGAACGATAGGATGGTGGTTAGTATTTATAACGACTGGAACGACTTATAAGGAATAGTAACGATAATGGTAATAGACGTAATAGCAATAATAGGAATGATAGTGATTATAAGGATGAAGGTGATGGTGATTATGATGATGATGAAGATGGAAACAAACTGCGAGAGATTAGACATGACCAGCGTCCAACCCAACCGACAAGTAGAAGCTGTGTTCACAAGGCTGAGAATCGGACACACAAAATTGACACAGGAACATATATGAAACAAACAATAAAACCGAAAAAAATCTCAAAAATGTAAAATCGAGAGAAAGAGAGAGAGAGAAAGGGAGATAGAGTGAGAAAGGGAGATAGAAGATAGAAAGAGAGAAAGAGAGAGAAAGAAGCAGAAAGAGAGAGATGGGGAGAGGGATAGAGAGAGACAGAGAGAAATAGAGGGAAAGAGAGAGATAATGAGAGATCTTTCTCTATCTTTCTCTATCTCTCTGTCATTTAACGGTCTGACATTTTGTGGAAAGATTTACATTCTCAGATCAAAGATATATGTATTTACTTCCCTTATTCACGCTATTAAATGTACTGATCATTGTGACATAGAAGATCTTATTCGTTTCCTCAGGGAGACTAATATTTCAAACAATATTTAACTATTCATGATACTTGTGCAATTATTTTATACGTATATTAATGTTTAATTCTTTAATATGATATTGTTATACATTTTTATCCATGAGACATTTATTGAAAGACTTTTAAAGGTTTTAAATATTTTGACTTTAATCTCACAAGGTATTCACCGCTAATGACACCTTGACTTAACACGACAGATTAATTAGTCAATCATTTATTATTCAAATGGTTAAAAAAAAAACAACAACGCGGAAATGATACAGAAGAATACAGTATTACAATAGATGTAATAACAGAGCTTGATTCCTGAAATCTTGCTCAAAAAATAACTAGAATCTATACACATTTTCTGGTTTCAAAAAAAAAAAAAAAAAAAACAATACTACACATTTCCTGGTTTCTAAGATTAAAAAAAAAAGACAGATTCAATAGACAATAACAAAATGTTGTTTTGTTCCTTATAGGCCTATTCTCCCCCAAGCCTACATATTTCAAAAGTCTATTTACTTCTATTTAGTAATTCGCATAGGCCTACCGTCCAAAATATCTCTAACCATCTGCACTTGGATAAAACATTATAAAAAAGTGTCTAAGTGTAGTGTAGTGTATATGTATAGTGTATAGTGTATAGTGTATGCATAACGTATATACATAGTGTATGTGTGTAATATAGTGTAGCGTATATGCATGGTGTATAGTATATGTATAGCGTATATAGATAGTGCATATGTGTGTAGTATAGTGTAGTGTATATGTATAGTGTATGTATACTGTATATATAGAGTATATGGGTGTAGTAAAGTGTAGTGTATATGTATAGTGCATAGTGTATACATAGTGTGTATATGTGTGTAGTATAGTGTAGTGTTTATGTATAATGTACATACAGTGTATAATATAGTGTATGTGTGTAGTGTATTGCATATGTGTGTAATATAGTGTAGTGTATACGTATAATGTATATATATATATACGGTGTATATATATAGTGTATGTGTGTAGTGTATTGTATATGTGTGTAATATAGTGCAGTGTATACGTATAATGTATATACAGTGTATATATATTGTGTATGTGTGTAGCGTAGTGTATATGCATAGTGTATAGTGTACATACAGTGTATATACATAGTGTATATGTGTGTTGTGTAGTGTATATGTCGTCGAATATTACACTTGAGGGACTGTACAGTAAATAGCTTGAGTGACGTAAGGATTATCCGGTCTGAAGCAATTAGCTAGGCGTCTGTAGGCCTATTTCTCGCCGAGTTTCGTCAACTAATTGCTTGTTGGGGGGGTGGGGTTGTAAAGGGGGAGGGAGTTGGGGTTGTGTGTGGGGATGGTGGTTGGTGGGGGTAGTGACTGTGGTGGGGGGATAGGGGGAGGAATATGTGGAGGGGAGGGGGGTTGTGAGGGGTGGGTAGTTGGGGGTTGTGTGTGTGGGAGTTGGGGATGGAGGTTGTGGAGGGGGAGTAAGGAGGAGGGGGTTGTGAAGAAGGGAGGAGGAGGTTGGGGTTGTGAGGGGGAATGAAGGGCTGTGAGGGAGGGTGTTGGAGATAGAGGGTTGTGAGAGGGGAGTGAGGGGGTAGGGGGTTGTGAGGGTGTGGGGGGCTGGGAGTTATGAGAGGGTAAAGGGGGTTAAAAGGAATGAATGGGGGCACGGGGTTGTGAGAGGGGGGGGAGTTGGGGGTAGGGGGTTGTGAGGAGGGAGTGGGGACTGGGGTTTGTGAAGAGGAGTGGGGAGTAGGGTGTGTATGAGAGAGAAGTAGGGAGCTGTGAAGGATTTGGGGGATAGGGGAGTTATGAGGGAGGAATACACATACATAGACACACACACGCACACACAAAAAAAAAACACACACACACAGACAACCAAACACACACACACAACCAAACACACAAAGAAACACACACACACACACAAACACACAGACAAACACACACACAGACAACACACACACAGACAACACACACAAACAAAAACACACACACAAACACAAACCCAAAACCCACCAAGACACCTACAGGAGAAGGGGAACCATCGACTCAGAGGACCCACCGAATCAACCACCTCGCCAAGACCCTCCCGCCGAAGACCTTCCCGCCGAAGACCCTCCCGCCGAAGACCCTCCTGCCGGAGAAGACCCTCCCGCCGAAGACCCTCCTGCCGAAGACCCTCCTGCCGAAGACCCTCCTGCCGAAGACCCTCCTGCCGAAGACCCTCCTGCCGAAGACCCTCCTGCCGAAGACCCTCCTGCCGAAGACCCTCCTGCCGAAGACCCTCCCGCCGAAGACCCTCCTGCCGAAGACCCTCCCGCCGAAGACCCTCCTGCCGAAGACCCTCCTGCCGAAGACCCTCCTGCCGAAGACCCTCCTGCCGAAGACCCTCCCGCCGAAGACCCTCCCGCCGAAGACCCTCCTGCCGAAGACCCTCCCGCCGAAGACCCTCCCGCCGAAGACCCTCCCGCCGAAGACCCTCCTGCCGAAGACCCTCCTGCCGAAGACCCTCCCGCCGAAGACCCTCCTGCCGAAGACCCTCCTGCCGAAGACCCTCCCGCCGAAGACCCTCCCGCCGAAGACCCTCCCGCCGAAGACCCTCCCGCCGAAGACCCTCCTGCCGAAGACCCTCCCGCCGAAGACCCTCCTGCCGAAGACCCTCCCGCCGAAGACCCTCCCGCCGAAGACCCTCCCGCCGAAGACCCTCCCGCTGTGACCTCCGCCGAAGACCCTCCCTGCCGAAGACCCTCCCGCCGAAGACCTCCTGCCGAAGACCCTCCCGCCGAAGACCCTCCCGAAGACCCTCCTGCCGAAGACCCTGCCGTGAAGACCCTCCCGCCAGAAGACCCTCCCGTGGCCGAAGACCCTCCTGCCGAAGACCCTCCCGCCGAAGACCCTCCCTGCCGACCCTCCTGCCGAAGACCCCTCCCGCCGAAGACCCCCCTGCCGAAGACCCTCCCGCCGAAGACCCTCCCGCCGAAGAAGACCCTCCCGCCGAAGACCCTCCCGCCGAAGACCCTCCCGACGAAGACCCTCCCGCCGAAGACCCTCCCGCCGAAGAAGACCCTCCTGCCGAAGACCCTCCTGCCGAAGACCCTCCCGCCGAAGACCCTCCCGCCGAAGACCTCCCCTGCCGAAGAAGGCCCTCCTGCCGAAGACACTCCTGCCGAAGACCCTCCCGCCGAAGACCCTCCCGCCGAAGAGCCTCCCGCCGAAGACCCTCCCTGCCGAAGAAGACCCTCCTGCCGAAGACCCTCCTGCCGAAGACCCTCCCGCCGAAGACCCTCCCGCCGAAGACCCTCCCGCCGAAGACCCTCCTGCCGAAGAAGACCCTCCTGCCGAAGACCCTCCTGCCGAAGAAGACCCTCCCGCCGAAGACCCTCCCGCCGAAGACCCTCCCGCCGAAGACCCTTCTGCCGAAGAAGACCCTCCTGCCGAAGAAGACCCTCCTGCCGAAGACCCTCCTGCCGAAGACCCTCCCGCCGAAGAAGACCCTCCTGCCGAAGACCCTCCCGCCGAAGACCCTCCCGCCGAAGACCCTCCTGCCGAAGAAGACCCTCCCGCCGAAGAAGACCCTCCTGCCGAAGACCCTCCCGCCAAAGACCCTCCCGCCGAAGACCCTCCCGCCGAAGAAGACCCTCCTGCCGAAGAGAACAATTCCCCGCCGTGAATGTGGGGACCATCAGTCTCTCCCCCCCAACGCCGCCCCAACCCCCCGCCCCCCTCCCTCCTGGCGCTAATGAGGCCGACGTCGAAGTGGGGTATGCCTTTAATGCCATAATTCCCAGGGCGGCGCAGGTGGCAAGGCTGATCCAAGCCTGGTAATTAGGCTGTCACTCACCATTTACGGTGTCGACGCTCATCGTAGGAGAGGAGTGAGGGAGAGAGGGAGGGGGAGAGGGAGAGGGAGGGAGGGAGGGAGTGGGGGA
>NC_091560.1:44521259-44523759 GCF_042767895.1 Penaeus vannamei
TGGGAATATGACGGGAATCTAAACAAGTAAATACCAATAAAAAAAGAAAAAAAGTGGGAAAATGACGGGAATCTAAACAAGTAAATACCAATAAAAAATAGGAATATGCCGAGAAGCTAAACAAGTAAATACCAAAAAAAAAAAAAGAAAAAAAGTGGGAATATGACGGGAATCTAAAGAAGTAAATACGAAAAAAAAAAAGAAAAAAAGTGGGAATATGACGGGAATCTAAACAAGTAAATACCAATAAAAAAAGAAAAAAAGTGGGAAAATGACGGGAATCTAAACAAGTAAATACCAATAAAAAAAAGAAAAAAAGTGGGAATATGACGGGAATCTAAACAAGTAAATACCAATAAAAAAATAAAAAAGTGGGAATATGACGGGAATCTAAACAAGTAAATACCAATAAAAAAAAGAAAAAAAAGTGGGAATATGACGGGAATCTAAACAAGTAAATACCAATAAAAAAAGAAAAAAAGTGGGAATATGACGGGAATCTAAACAAGTAAATACCAATAAAAAAAAGAAAAAAAGTGGGAATATGACGGGAATCTAAACAAGTAAATACCAATAAAAAAAAGAAAAAAAGTGGGAATATGACGGGAATCTAAACAAGTAAATACCAATAAAAAAAAGAAAAAAAGTGGGAATATGACGGGAATCTAAACAAGTAAATACCAATAAAAAAAAGAAAAAAAATAGGAATATGACGGGAATCTAAACAAGTAAATACCAATAAAAAAAAGAAAAAAAGTGGGAATATGACGGGAATCTAAACAAGTAAATACCAATAAAAAAAAGAAAAAAAGTGGGAATATGACGGGAATCTAAACAAGTAAATACCAATAAAAAAAGAAAAAAGTGGGAATATGACGGGAATCTAAACAAGTAAATACCAATATAAAAAGAAAAGTGGGAATATGACGGGAATCTAAACAAGTAAATACCAATATAAAAAGAAAAGTGGGAATATGACGGGAATCTAAACAAGTAAATACCAATAAAAAAAAAAAAAGTGGGAATATGACGAGAATCCAAACAAGTAAATACCAATAAAAAAAAAGAAAAAAAAAGTGGGAATATGACGGGAATCTAAACAAGTAAATACCAATAAAAAAAAGAAAAAAAGTGGGAATATGACGGGAATCTAAACAAGTAAATACCAATAAAAAAGAAAAAAAAAGTGGGAATATGACGGGAATCTAAACAAGTAAATACCAATAAAAAAAAGAAAAAAAGTGGGAATATGACGGGAATCTAAACAAGTAAATACCAATAAAAAAAGAAAAAAAAAGTGGGAATATGACGGGAATCTAAACAAGTAAATACCAATAAAAAAAAAAGTGGGAATATGACGAGAATCTAAACAAGTAAATACCAATAAAAAAAAGAAAAAAAGTGGGAATATGACGGGAATCTAAACAAGTAAATACCAATAAAAAAAAAGAAAAAATATGGGAATATGACGGGAATCTAAACAAGTAAATACCAATAAAAAAAAGAAAAAAAGTGGGAATATGACGGGAATCTAAACAAGTAAATACCAATAAAAAAAAAGAAAAAAAGTGGGAATATGACGAGAATCTAAACAAGTAAATACCAATAAAAAAAAAGAAAAAAAGTGGGAATATGACGGGAATCTAAACAAGTAAATACCAATAAAAAAATGAAAAAAAGTGGGAATATGACGGGAATCTAAACAAGTAAATACCAATAAAAAAAGAAAAAAAAAGTGGGAATATGACGGGAATCTAAACAAGTAAATACCAATAAAAAAAAGAAAAAAAGTGGGAATATGACGGGAATCTAAACAAACAAATACCAATAAAAAAAGAAAAAAAAGTGGGAATATGACGAAAATCTAAACAAGTAAATACCAATAAAAAAAACAAAAAAAGTGGGAATATGACGAGAATCTAAACAAGTAAATACCAAAAAAAAATAAAAAAAGTGGGAATATGACGGGAATCTAAACAAGTAAATACCAATAAAAAAAAAAGTGGGAATATGACGGGAATCTAAACAAGTAAATACCAATAAAAAAAGAGAAAAAAGTGGGAATATGACGGGAATCTAAACAAGTAAATACCAATAAAAAAAAAGAAAAAAAGTGGGAATATGACGGGAATCTAAACAAGTAAATACCAATAAAAAAAGAAAAAAAAATAGGAATATGACGGGAATCTAAACAAGTAAATACCAATAAAAAAAAGAAAAAAAGTGGGAATATGACGGGAATCTAAACAAGTAAATACCAATAAAAAAAAAGAAAAAAGTGGGAATATGACGGGAATCTAAACAAGTAAATACCAATAAAAAAAGAAAAAAAGTGGGAATATGACGGGAATCTAAATAAGTAAATACCAATAAAAAAAAGAAAAAAAGTGGGAATATGACGGGAATCTAAACAAGTAAATACCAATAAAAAAAGAGAAAAAAAGTGGGAATATGACGGGAATCTAAACAAGTAAAAACCAATAAAAAAAAGTGGGAATAT
>NC_091560.1:44560711-44563211 GCF_042767895.1 Penaeus vannamei
ATATAGAGACTGAAACAGTAGAGAGAATAGAAAAAAAATATAGAGACAAACAGTAGAGAGAATAGAAAAATATATAGAAACTGAAACAGTAGAGGGAATAGAAAAATATATAGAGAATGAAACAGTAGAGAGAATAGAAAAATATATAGAGACTGAAATAGTAGAGAGAATAGAAAAAAATATATAGAAAGACTGAAATGGCAGAGAGAATAGAAAAATATATAGAGAGACTGAAGCAGTAGAGAGAATAGAAAAAATATAGAGAATGAAACAGTAGAGAGAACAGAAAAATATATAGAGACTGAAATAGTAGAGAGAATAGAAAAAAAATATAAAGACTGAAGCAGTAGAGAGAATAGAAAAAAATATATAGAGACTGAAATAGTAGAGAGAATAGAAAAAATATAGAGAGACTGAAAGAGTAGAGAGAATAGAAAAAATATGTAGAGACTGAAACAGTAGAGAGAATAGAAAAATATATAGAGAATGAAATAGTAGAGAGAATAGAAAAAAAAATATAGAGAGACTGAAGCAGTAGAGAGAATAGAAAAAAATATATAGAGAGACTGAAAAAGGAGAGAGAATAGAAAAAATATATAGAGACTGAAATAGTAGAGAGAATAGAAAAAAATATATAGAGAGACTGAAATAGTAGAGAGAATAGAAAAATATATATAGAAACTGATACAGTAGAGAGAATAGAAAAAAATATATAGAGAGACTGAAATAGTAGAGAGAATAGAAAAATATATATAGAAACTGATACAGTAGAGAGAATAGAAAAAAATATATAGAGAGACTGAAACAGTAGAGAGAATAGAAAAAATATATAGAGACTGAAATAGTAGAGAGAATAGAAAAATATATAGAGAGACTGAAACAGTAGAGAGAATAGAAAAAAATATATAGAGACTGAAATAGTGGAGAGAATAGAAAAAAAATATATAGAATGAAACAGTAGAGAGAATAGAAAAATATATAGAGAATGAAACAGTAGAGAGAATAGAAAAATATATAGAGAGACTGAAAGAGTAGAGAGAATAGAACAAAAAATAGAGAGACTGAAATAGTGGAGAGAATAGAAAAAAAATATATAGAATGAAACAGTAGAGAGAATAGAAAAAAATATATAGAGAGACTGTAATAGTAGAGAGAATAGAAAAAAATATATAGAGAGACTGTAATAGTAGAGAGAATAGAACAAAAAATAGAGAGACTGAAACAGTAGAGAGAATAGAAAAATATATAGAGAATGAAACAGTAGAGGGAATAGAAAAATATATAGAGAGACTGAAATAGTAGAGAGAATAGAAAAAAAATATAGAGACAAACAGTAGAGAGAATAGAAAAATATAGAGAGAGACTGAAATAGTAGAGAATAGAAAAAGAATATAGAGACTGAAGCAGTAGAGAGAATAGAAAAAAAAATATAGAGAGACTGTAATAGTAGAGAGAATAGAAAAATATATAGAGAATGAAATAGTAGAGAGAATAGATAAAAAATAGAGAGAGACTGAATGAAATAGTAGAGAGAATAGATAAAAAATAGAGAGAGACTGAAACAGTAGAGAGAATAGAAAAAAAAATGTATAGAGACTGAAATAGTAGAGAAAATAGAAAAAAAATATAGAGACTGAAGCAGTAGAGAGAATAGAAAAATATATAGAGAGACTGAAATAGTAGAGAGAATAGAAAAATATATAGAGACTGAAATAGTAGAGAGAATAGAAAAATATATAGAGACTGAAACAGTAGAGAGAATAGAAAACAGATAGAGAGATTCATAAAGATAGAGAGAATAGAAAAAAAATATATAGAGAATGAAACAGTAGAGAGAATAGAAAAAAAATATATAGAGAATGAAACAGTAGAGAGAATAGAAAAATATATAGAGACTGAAACAGTAGAGAGAATAGAAAAATATAGAGAGACTGAAATAGTAGAGAGAATAGAACAAAAAATAGAGAGACTGAAAAGAGTAGAGAGAATAGAAAAATATATAGAGACTGAAATAGTAGAGAGAATGCATTCCCTTTCACAATATCTTATGTCAATTTCTCCGTCTATTTGGTACCTTTGTTTCTATTTCCTGTTTATCTGTTTCTGTCTGTTTCCCTGTGTATCTGTTTCTGTCTATTTCCCTGTGTATCTGTTTCTGTCTATTTCCCTGTGTATCTGTTTCTGTCTATTTACCTGTTTATCTGTTTCTGTCTGTCCCGTCTATTTGGTACTCGTGTTTCTATTTCCTTGTTTATCTGCTTCTGTCTGTTTATCCATCCCTTTTCGTCTTTAATTTTCTCACTTCCATTACCCAAGACCACACACCATTCATCTTTTAAACCGTTTTTTTGTATTTTATGTTGTGCAACATACATGAAATTCTTTCCACCACATGTGCTTCTTATCACATGTACATACATTACTAATAAAACATTTCTGCTTTGGAGCTTGTTATTAAATACACATTTCCAAATAAGGACTGAACATTTGGAGAAGTGAG
>NC_091560.1:44568211-44583211 GCF_042767895.1 Penaeus vannamei
AAAAAAAAAAAAAAAAAAAAAAAAATCAGCCAATAATCTATTTATCCCTTTATCATTAATCTTCCTCGCTTCCTTACAAAAAAATAGTCCACATTGATACACCTCGGTCTTCTAAGAGACCAAGGTGGCTGTCAGACCTAATGGTTCCCTCAACCCACCAGGAAGACCTTGGAAAACCTCGTCATTTTTCCTCGCTTCGTCCAAAGGGGGTGGGGGGTGGGAGGAAGGAGGAGAGAGGGGTGAGGGTAGGTAGGGGGAAGGTGGTGGGGAGGTGGGGGAAGGGAGGGAGGGAAGTGGTGGGAAGGTGATAGGAAGGAAGGGAGGGTAAGGAAGGAAGGAGGGAGGAGTGGGAGGGAGATAGGGAGGGGAGTGGTGGGGAAGGATAGGAAGGAGGGAGGGAAGGATAGGGAGGTGGGGAAGGTAGGGAGATAGGGAGGTGGGAAGGAAGGTAGGAGGTAGGGAGGGAAGGGAGAGTAGGGAGGTGGGGAGGGAAGTATGTGGGAAGGAAGGGAGGGTGGGGAGGGAAAGAAGGAAGGTGGGAGGAGGGAGGGAAAGAAGGGAGGTGGGATAGGTAGGAAGAGAGGGAAGTGGGGGAAGGTGAGGAAGGGAGGAGAGAGGTGGGTGGGAAGGGATGAAGGTGGTAGGGGGAGGGAAGGAGTGAGGTGAGAAGGAAGGAAGAAGAAGAGGTGGGTATGACAGGGAGGGAAATGAGGAAGGTAGGAGGTGGGAAGGAAGTAGGGGAGAGGGAGGTGTGGGGGAGGGAAGAAGAAGGGAGAGGGAGGTGGGGTGAAGAAGGGAAGAAGGGAGAGGGGGTCGGGGAGTGAAGGATGTGGGAAGCAGAAAGGAGAGTCAGGAGGGAAGGGAAAGAGGGGAGGGTTAGGGAAGGTAGGAAGGGAGGACGGGAAGAGGGAGGGAAGGATGAGGAGATAAGGAAGGTAGGGAGGGATAAGAGAGAAAAGTAGGAAGGGAGGATGAAAAGGAGGGAGGGATAGGGATGAGAGGGAAAGGAAGGAGGGGGAAGAAGGAGAGAAAGTGGAGAAAGAGGGAGATGGGGAAAGACGAAGGAGGGAAAGAAGATGAAGGGAGAATAGGAGGGAAGCTTGAGAGAAGTAAAAGTGAAGAAGAGAAGAGGAAGAGAAGGAAGGTGAAGGGAGATTGCAAATCTAGTGAAAGGGAGAGAGAGAAAAGAGAGAGAAGTAAAAAGGAAAGAGAGAAAAGGAATGAAGGACAGAGAGAACTGAAAGCCACCGAAGGAAAAGGGAAAGAAGATAAAAGGGAGATTATAAAGAAAAGTGAAAAAAGAAGAAGAAGAAAGGGAGAAATAGAAAGACATTAAGAGCCTCCTTCCGGACTGCGAACTTCGACAGTCATTCAAGCAAAGTGTCAACACGTGAACTCTTGCTTTTAATTAAGCTAAGAGCCGCTTGTTGGGTTCGCTGCAGAACCGGTCGGCTGGTTGGTCGGCAAAGCTTGGCAGGAACCTCGTGAAAATAGATGGTTAAGGCAGAAACAATTGAAAAAAATAATAGTAAACTTTGTAGACTATATGCATGTAAAATATATATATATATATATATATATATATATATATATATATATATATATATATATATATATTTATGCATACATATATATATATATATATATATATATATATATATATATATGCATATATATATATATATATATATATATATATATATATATATATATACATACACACACACACACATATACACACATACACACACACATATATATATGTCTACATATATATTTTCCCCTCCACATACACATACACAAAATATCTAACATTTCAGAAAAAAAAAAATCCAGAAATCCTTGTACGTGCGAGCCAGAATCCCCCGCTCCGCCCTTCGCCAACGCCGGCAAATGGAAAAGGCAAATTGACTCCCTGGCCAGCAAAAGACAGAAGCCGGAACGCCCCATTAGCTTAAGAATCCGGCGCGATAACGAACAAAGAGATGGACTTCACGCGCTCTCGCCTTCCGTCCGGCCGAACAAAGGGGGAGAAGTGAAATAGCAGACCATAGGAGAGGCGGACGAACGCGCGCAGGCCTAAGACAGACAGCATACAAGCGGGAGAGCGGGGCAGGAGGGAGACAGGTGGCGCAAGAGTAGTTTCCCGGACGGTAGAGAAGGGCAAGACTGATTGATGGCGAGCGGGGCCGTGATGCATCGCCGAGGAGTGTGTGTGCGTGTTATGGAGGAAGCTGGGTTGATGGGCGGGGTTGCGGGGGAGATGGGGAGATGGGAGATGGGGAGGGTTGGGTGAGGAAGTGGAAGGGGAGGGTTGGGGGAGAGGGGAGATGGGGAGGGGGTTGGGAGAGGAAGGGAGAGGGGAGATGGGGAGGGGTTGGGGGGAGATGGGGAGGGCTGGGGTGGAGGAAGGGAAGGGGAGATGGGTTGATGGGGAGGGTTGGGGAGATGGGGAGATGGGGAGGGTTGGGGGAGGAAGGGAAGGGGAGATGGGGAGGGTTGGGGGAGAGGGGAGATGGGGAGGGTTGGGGGAGGAAGGGAAGGGGAGACTGGGAGGGGTTGGGGGAGAGGGGAGATGGGGAGGGTTGGGGGTGAAGGGAGACGGGGAGGGTTGGGGAGGAAGGGAAAGGGAGGGTTGGGGGAGAGGAGGGAGAAAGGGAAGGGGAAACGGGGGAGGGTTGGGGGAGAGGGAGGAGAAAGGGAAGGGGAGACGGGAGGGTTGGGGGAGGGGAGATGGGGGAGGGTTGGGGGAGGAAGGGAAGGGGAGATGGGGAGGGTTAGGGTGAAGGGAGACGTGGAGGGTTGAGTATTTGAGGGAGGAAGGGAAGGGAAGATGGGGAGGGTTTGGGGAGGAAGGGGAGAGGGGAGACGGGGGGGAGAGGTTGAGGGGGGAAGGGAAAGGGAGACGGGGAGGGTTGGGGGAAATGGGGAGTGTTGGGGAGGAAGGGAAGGGGGAAGAGTTAACGGGCAGGGTTGGGGGGAGAAAGGGGAGGGGAAGAGAAGGGGAGACGGGCAGAGTTGGGGGAGGAAAGAGGGGAAAGGTAGTGTTGGGGAAGGAAGGTGGATTGAAGGACAGAATGAGGAGAGGAGGGTATGGTGAACGGCAGAATTGGGGGGGGTGGTGAAGAAGAGGGGAAGGCGGAGGAGGGGTAAGGATAAAGGTAGAGACGACGAGAGGCGAGGAAGGAGGAAGGGGTAGGGGGGGGGTACAGCAAGGTCGTCCTCCGTCAGAAAGTCAATCAATCGGGAATTAATCAAAGGCTGCGGAATGGAATAAGCAAATAGCGAAAGGGTTGTCGTTCTAGGGTCCTCGCTGCCCCGCTCTCTAACCCCGCACTCCTCTGACCTTTGTAGAAGTCCCTGTCATAGATTCCCGTCGTACACTGACGTATTTCCTTGCGACGAATTCCCTTGCGGCATATGTGTTGCAAAAGAGAGAGAGAGAGAGAGAGAGAGGGGGGGGGAGAGGGAGAGAGAGAGAGAGACAGAGACAGAGAGAGAAAGGGAGAGAGAGATAAAGATACAGAGAAAGAGAAAGAGAGAGAGAAACAGAGAAAGATAGATAGAGAGAGAGAGGGAGAGGGACAGGGAGAGAGAGAGAGAGAGAGAGAGAGAGAGAGAGAGAGAGAGACAGACAGAGACAGAGAGAGAAAGAGACAGAGAGAGAGAGAGAAAGACAGACAGAGACAGAGAGAGAGACAGAGAGAGAGAAAGCGAGAGAGAGAGAAAGAGAGAGCAAGATAGGACTAGAAACAAATAAATCCACATCGCGAGACATGTAACTGACGTGTTTCGAGTCAGAATTCCCCTGCCATTCTGTTACTACTATTTGAAGCAGTAGTGATAATAACAATAATAATTATATCACTCAATTTCATAATAGGGATAATAGTATTAACGCTGAACAGAATCCTTGGCACCTCTTGCTGTGTAGATTTTTATTCCTCCTTATTTCTACTTCTTCTTTATGATTTCTTATCAGCTTTATCTCGCTTATTCAGACTAATGTTCCTCGCCCTACATCTGCTTATCTCTTTTGTTTAGCATTTCTCCCTCATTCTTGTTATCCTCGCTTCCTCCCTTCTCTATTCTTACGTTTATCATCACTTTGTCCCTTATCTCCCGTTGCTCAGTGTGTACCATCCTTATCAGCCTCCATTCTACGTCATATTTTAGCATCAGCTGATTCAGGTTCGGTCTGTGCGATGGTATGCGGTATGTGTGTTATGTTGGTATGTGGTAACGATCCCCAGGACGGTATGTTTGAGAGGGTATTATGTTGGTGTGTGCTGGAGGTGTGTAGGTGTGTTGGAGCTTTGTGTGTTGGAGGTTTGAGTGTGTGTGTTGGAAGTTTAAGTGTGGTGGAGGTGTGTGTGTGTAGTGTAAATTGATGTATAAGCGTTGATGTATAAGTGTTGAGTGTATATGTTGCGTGTGTTTATGCGTGTGTGTTGGAGGTTATCGTGTATCGTGTGTACGTGTTGTGTAAGTAAGTTCGAGGTGTAAGTATGTTGGAGTGGTAAGTGCGCTGAACGTGTATGCTGAATGTGTGAATAAGGTTGAAGTGTCAATATATTGGAGTTGTGAGTATGATGAGGCTGTCAGTGTGTTAAAATTGTGATAAAAAGTGTGAATATGTTGGAAATGTAAATATGTTGAGAGAGAGAGAGAGAGAGAGAGAGAGAGAGAGAGAGAGAGAGAGAGAGAGAGAGAGAGAGAGAGAGAGAGAGAGAGAGAGAGAGAGAGACAGACAGACAGACAGACAGACAGAGAGGTGTTATTACAATTAGAGATGTTACTTACATATGAGAGCCATATATTTATGGAAATAATGATAATGTTAAAAATATATTAAAAGTGTCAGTATGTTGTAAGAGGAGTATGTTAAAAATATGAATATGTTGAAGTTTTGAGGACTCTAGAAGTGTGAATTCAATGAAAGTATGTGTGTGAAAGTGTATATAGGATATGAGATAGACCCCAAGTGTGAGGATATTGGAAGTATGAGTGTATTAGCGGTTCATAAGTGTACTGAAGGTGTTGGTATACATGAGGCGTCATATGCTGTGAGGTAGATCATGTGTCATTATTTTATTTAGTTATACAATATTATCGTTATCATCGTTATCAAAATAATGATAATGATAATAATGACAATATTAATAATGACTGCTATTATTGTTAATTTTATAATTGTTATTATTACTATTATTATTATTAATGTTGTCATTTTTGTAATCATTATCATCACCATCATTGTCATTTTTATCATTTTTATTATCCTGACTAATATTGTTACTATTATTACATATATCATTATCACTGCTATGATAATAATAACAATTAAAATAACAATTATTATTATTATCATTATTATAATCATTATTATGATTATCATTGCTATTATTATCATTAATACTATCATTATTATTACCATTATCATTGCTACTATCATCATTATCTTGAAAGCTATCATCATTGATAATATCATTATTATTAGCATTATGATCATTAATATTATTATCATCATTATTACTACTATTATCATCATTATCATTAGTTATTATTTTCATTACTATAATCATGATCATCATTATTATTATCACTATTATCACTATTTTAATTTTTATTATTACCCTTATTATTACTATTATTATAATTATCATTATAATCATTATTATTACTTCTATCATTATCATTATCATTTTCATTTTATTTTTCATTATAATCATTATCATCATTATTATCATTACAATTACTATTTTTATTGCATATTTTATTCATTTATTTTCTCTATAATTCTGCTTTCCATTATCACTCTTCTCATCCACTTCCTAATATTGATTTATTAATTTCAATTTTCTCTCTAAGTCTCTCTCTCTCTCTCTCTATCCCAAATCTCCTCAAATTCACCTCTCCCTCTCTCTCTCTTTCTCTCTCTATATATATATCTGTCTGTCTGTCTGTCTGTCTGTCTGTCTGTCTGTCTGTCCCTCTCCCTCTCCCTCCCTCCCTCTCCCTCCCTCCCTCCCTCTCGCACAACTCCCAGGCACCGAACTCCCCGGCACTCGCGAACTCCCTGGC
Organism: Penaeus vannamei; assembly: GCF_042767895.1. Lineage (NCBI taxonomy): Eukaryota > Metazoa > Arthropoda > Malacostraca > Decapoda > Penaeidae > Penaeus > Penaeus vannamei. Next base: position 44,574,296 of record NC_091560.1, read on the forward strand.
ACTCCCCTGCCCTCGCGAACTCCCTCCCCAGGCACTCGCCATGAGAACTTCCCGGAGCCGAAAATCAAAGGTGTTCCTCCTCGCGCGAGTAGAAGAAGGTCCCCCTCCCCCTCCCCCCCTCCCCTCCCCCTCCTCCCCCTGGCTGGCGCCCCCCGACGTCTTGGCAACTTCTCGGGAGAACTTGGGTGAAGACGAGGGCGGGGGACTGTCGCCGGAGATGGGGTCCCGGGCCAAATGAAGCGAGGGAAACACTCTTGCTTATTTTTCCGTGGAGTAGGTTTGAAGGAGAGGGCGAGGGCGGAAGTGGGTGGATGTGGGGAGGTGGGTGTGTGAGGGGCGGGGTGGGGTAGGGGTGGGTAGCTTAAGGTGGCTTGGAGGGAGGGGATGGGGATGGGGGAACCAGGAGCTGAGTCTTGTTTCGATTTGTTTGATTATCTGTGTATGCATTTTTTTATTTTCTATTATTATTATTATCATTATTATTATTATTATTATTATTATTATCATTATTATTATTATTATTATTATTATTATTATTATTATTATTATTATTATTATTATTATTATTGGTTTTGTTTGTTTGTTTTGTTCGTGATTTATTGTTTCATCTTTTTTTTATAATATTTATTTTTATTTATTGTTTTAGCTTATTATTTTTCTTTTCTTTTTTTACTTTTTTTTTGATTTGTGATTTATTGTTCTATCTTGTTTTTCAATTTTCTTTGTTGTCTATTACATTTGATTTGTGATATAGTAATATTTTCCATATTTTATTTTTATTATTGATTATATCATTAGCAAGTAATTGATGTGGTTTGTTGACTTGATTTCGGTAAATTCTTAATAATGCCATTTCTTTTTTTTTATTATGAATATTTGTGTACAAATAACAAAAGCTTGTACATATAATAAAGAAAATATCCTAATACGTCACTCTTCTAACCCTTGCAAAAAGATACGGACGTAGATAGATGAAATATAAGAAAGAGAGAGAGAGAGAGAGAGAGAGAGAGAGAGAGAGAGAGAGAGAGAGAGAGAGAGAGAGAGAGAGAGAGAGAGAGAGAGAGAAGAAAAAATAAATAAAACTACTACTCCAGCCATCAGAGCCACCACCATAGTTACTATTAATAGCAATAACCTTAAAGTAAAAAAAAAAATAATAATAAATAAAGTAAAAAAATGGAAAAAAAGGAAAGTAAGAAGACTAAAATACAAAAAAGACTAAAAAAAAAAGACTAAAGTAAAAAAATAGAAAAAGGAAAGTAAAAAGACTAAAACACAAAAAAGACTAAAGTAAAAAAAAGTAAAGGAGAGTAAAAAGACTAAAACACACAAAAAAGACTAAAGTAAAAAAAATGGAAAAAAGGAAAGTAAAAAGACTAAAAGCCTAAAAAAAAAGCCTAAAGTAAAAAAAAAACATGGAAAATAAGGAAAGCAAAAAGACTAAAAAACCTACGAAGGCAGAAAAACCTTCGCCAAAGTCTAGCTTATTCCCGAGATGATTTTAAAACTTTCATCTGTCTGTCGCGCGAGAGAGAATTTCCAGAAGAAGTTTCCGACGCGTAAAATCTTAGTCGGCAAATATATATCAGTTAATAACACTCAAAAGAGCAAAGATTTTGGGGGAAAAAAGGCAAAAGCTATAGAGATCCTTATCCTTGTGTTCAGGTTATGGGGCTTCAGTCGCCTCAAAGCTAACATAGGGTTTGGGTTTTGCTTTAATTAAGGGAAAGTATTAGGGTGTGCTGGTTCTATTTTGAAATGAGGTTCAGTTCTAGTCTCTTCAAGTAATGCATGTAATAGTGATAATGATTTATGTAATAATAACAACAATATTAGTCATGATAATAAAAACTATAGAAATGACAATGATAGTGAAGATGATGATGATTACAAGAATGACAGCAATAATGATAGTGATAGTAATAACATAACAGTTATATGCTTAGGTCGGTAAGGAAACATAACAAAATAGTGCATTTCTAACAATATGAGTTAATATCGTGTGCTCTTAAAAAAAATAAAAGAGAGAGAGAGAGAGAGAGAGAGAGAGAGAGAGAGAGAGAGAGAGAGAGAGAGAGAGAGAGAGAGAGAGAGAGAGAGAGAGAGAGAGGGAGAAACATAGAAAATTTACCTCTCGTATATAACAACTATAATCAAATTGAATATCTACATAAGGCGAAAAAAATGGTTGAACTTTTTTTTCGCAATAAATGGAATAGTATCCAATACCTTCTGATTTAATACCAAATACCTTTTTACTTCCTGTTTACTTTTAACATCTACACTCCTTCCGACGACGACGCTACACAAGACACTTCTTATCAATACGTAATGCACCTTAGAAAGAGGAGGAGATATCAAAGAAAACTTTTCTTCTTTCACGTCATTGGAACGACATAAATCTTGCAGGTCCTTCCTAACTCCGGGACCAACAAACCTCTTCCTGCAAGCAGTTTTGCGAGCGCGCCTCCTGCTCACGACCCCAGCTTCGTCTCTCTCGGTGAAACTTTCTTCCTCGTCTCTACAAAATATTGCACCGTGAGAAGGCCAGCTCCGGGAGACTCTTTTCGGATCTGATCTGAGGGAGATTCTCTTTGCGCAGAATAGCTTAGTCCCGGCTTAAAGGTCAATTTCGCATGGCTCCTCTGCGGCCGAGGTGAAATATTGGAGCATCGGGGGGGTGGGGTGGGGGGGGGGATGCTGTTCATCACTGCTAAAACGCTCTCTGTTCATGATTTTATTCCCCTTCCAGCGCAGCCAGATTAGCCATTAATACTGCCCGGAGTACACAGCAAATAAAACAGGTCGGGTTGCTGCATTTATTACTCTGACAGTTATCGCGGGTTTAGTGTTCTATGTTTGTATTTGTCCATTTGTGTTTGTATTTCCCTCCGCCGCGCCGCACTCGCAAATATCATCCTAATGCGACATTCCAGCGACACTAATCTTTTTGTGAGTCGATGGCCGTCCTCCTCGTCTGAGAGAGATAAGAATGAGCTACAACCCCCCACACGGACGGCACCGCGACGCAAATGAATCCCCAAGCCGTTGCAACCCTTGTCCTCCGGCGCTGGAGGGCTGAAATCCTGTAGACAAACGTTCTTCAATTGAACGCTACTGCAGCAGACAGCAGGAAGCGAGACCTGGACTTCGTGTTTACATTTCTGAACATGTCTGATTCACGTTGCCTTCCGTTTTCTAAACCGGCGAGGGGATGCTCCTCCAGACGAGAACCCTTACGACGTGTACATCCCGGATTCCCGCTGAAGAGGCCAGCCTGGCTTGACAGAGAGGTCCGGAGGCTGTGATTACTTAGTCATGTCAATTAATTTTCCAGGCTGCGTGTTCGTGTCACAGATTCTGCCGGGGGTCCCACTCGTGTCCGCGCGCGCTAAGGAGGAGGGCACTTGTAGCCACTTGCGATGGCCATTAGGATGTGACATTGGCTTCCGCTGCGAGGGTATTGAGGACACTTGGGAAGCGTGTGGGTTATGGGGTCCTTTGCGGTGTCGGGGGGCTTCCGGGGGGCTTCCGGGGGGCTTCCGGGGGGCTTCACGGGGCTTCGTCACTTCATCCTGCCCTCGAGGTCGCCGCTTCCTTCCGTAAAAATGTTCGTTTCCTTTTGGTTATTGTAAAAAACAGTATTGATTATTGTGCTATGAGAATAACAATATAACACATATATACGTTTACCTTAATAGTCCTATGCTATAAATATTTTCCATGTACAGTAATTTTCATTTTTTATTATTATTCTTTAGATTTTGAAAATTGATTATTAGAGTTTATTTTGATAATTAATTATTTGAGTTTATTTTGAAAGCATTATTATTAGCACATTATTATTAAAGCTGTATTAGTTGAGTATTATCAATAGATCCTTTTTACCAGAGTATTATTGTTTGAGGACTATAATTAAACCCTTATTAATAGAGTATTATTTATAAACACTGACAACATTCATGCTCCAGCATTCTTATTAAAACATTATAATTGTTAGAGCATCATCATTATAACATTATAATTAGAGTATTATCATTACCGGATTATTAATATTTCAATATCATTAGAACATGAACTTATCTAAGATGTTCCTAATGCTCTGTACCGAATATAGAAATATATATTTTACAAATAACCACGTTCAGAGGTAATTAAAACAAATACGTGGTCAGATACAATTAAGATGATTAAATAGGAAGATGATTGTATTAATACCCACTATGATGTTTTATCTATATAAAGAGATAGTTTCAAAAGGACGAGCTATAACAAGGGAAAGCTGTTTTATCTATTTAAAGGCACAGTTTCTCGTTTTAGAAAAGAAGAGGTATAATATTGGAAGGAGGTATTTGTGGTCGCAATGTTCTAGGAAAGGAAACTCTGTATGGAAGGGGGTGGGAAGGTAAATATATACACAAACTCTCTGTCATTGAGTCGTTGAGAGAGAGAGAGAGAGAGAGAGAGAGAGAGAGAGAGAGAGAGAGAGAGAGAGAGAGAGAGAGAGAGAGAGAGAGAGAGAAGAGAGAGAGAGAGAGAGAGAGAGAGAGAGAGAGAGAGAGAGAGAGAGAGAGAGAGAGAGAGAGAGAGAGAGAGAGAGAGAGAGAGAGAGAGAGAGAGAGAGAGAGGAGAGAGAGAGAGAGAGAGAGACAGAGAGAGAGAAAGAGAGAGAGAGAGAGAGAGAGAGAGAGAGCAGAGAAGAAGAAGAGAGAGAGAGAGAGAGAGAGAGAGAGACAGAGGGAGAGAGAGAGAGAGAGCAGAGAGATCCCCCCCCCTCAAAAAAAGAAAACAAAGAAAGAAATAAAGAAAAAAAAAAACATTAAAAAGAACAGAAATGACTTTAGGGCCGGGTTTTCCTAAACAATACCTTGACTTATTCTGCCAACCTATTAAACTTTTTGACTAGGTTGAACTATGGAAAAGGTCAGACGTGGAAAATGTTATAGCGGCAGCTCTCCCTTTGTTCTTTAAAGCTCAAATGTCGAAAGTTCAGATTTTGAGCAAAACTTGAACCTTCGGAATCGGCATAAAATCCCCCCCCCCCCTCCTCCTTAAAAATTTTTTAATCATTATCTATATTATCAGCATTTTCAAGGTGTCGTCATCATCATCACAGACACAGACAGACAGGTAGACAGACACTCATCCTGTTCCACAATTTTCTACTTATTTACCTCATCTTCTAACCTCATTCCCTAATTCCTTCTCCATTTTATCCATTATTCCCTGTTTCCTCCTCCCTCCCATCCATTATTCCCTATTTCCTTCTCCCTTCCATCCATTTCATCCCCTTTATCAAACCATCCTTGCTCTTCTAATCACCCGATCTCATCCTGCTCCACAATTTCTTCTTATTTACCTCATCCTCTAACCCCAATTATCTATCTCCTCCATTCCATCCATTATTCCTTATCTCTTTCTCCCTTCCATCCATTATTCCCTATATCTCCTTCTCCCTTCCATCCATCATTCCCTATTTCCTTCTCTCTTCCATCAATTATTCCCTATATCCTTCTCCCTTCCATCCATCATTCCCTATTTCCTTTTCCCTTCCATCCATTATTCCCCATTTCCTTCTCCCTTCCATCCATTTTATCTCCTTTATCAAACCATCCTTGCTCTTCTAATCACCCGATCTCATCCTGATCCATAATTTTCTTCTTATTTACCTCATCCTCTATCCCAATTATCTATCTCCTCCATTCCATCCATTATTCCCTATATCTCCTTCTCCATTTCATCCATTATTCCCTATCTCTTTCTCCCTTCCATCCATTATTCCCTATTTCCTTCTCCCTTCCATTCATCATTCCCTATTTCCCTTCCCCCTTCCACCCATTATTCCCTATTTCCTTCTCCATTTCATCCATCATTCCCTATTTCGTTCTCCTTTCCATCCATTATTCCCTATATCCTTCTCCCTTCCATCCATTATTCCCTATTTCCTTCTCCCTTCCATCCATTATTCCCTATTTCCTTCTCCCTTCCATCCATTATTCCCTATTTCCTTCTCCCTTCCATCCATTATTCCCTATTTCCTTCTCCCTTCCATCCATCATTCCCTATCTCCTTCTCCCTTCCATCCATCATTCCCTATTTCCTTCTCCCTTCCATCCATTATTCCCTATTTCCTTCTCCCTTCCATCCATTATTCCCTATTTACTTCACTTCATCATTGTTCCCTATTTCAGCTTCTCCCTTCCATCATTATTCCCTAGCTATTCTCCCTTCCATCCATTATTCCTTGAGTCTCCTTCTCCCTTCCGTCCATTATTCCCTATTTCCTTCTCCCTTCCGTCCATTATTCCCTATTTCCTTCTCCATTCCATCCATTATATCCCCTTTATCAAACCATCCTTATCCTTCTAATCACCCGATCTCATCCTGCACCACAATTTTCTTCTTATTTACCTCATCCTCTATCCCAATTATTTAGCTCCTCCATTCCATCATTCTTTCTCTCTTCCATCCATTATTCCCTATTTCCTTCTCCTTTCCATCCATATTTTCCCCTTTATCAAACCATCCTTAACCCTTCTAATCGCCAGATCTCTAAGGATTAGTCCCAGGAGAAAACAAGAAACCAAGAACCCTGTTTTTCACGTATTTCCGAACCCAGGCTGTTTGGGATTCCGCCTGCTCGCGCCCTGGCCACAAGGGGTATGTCCCGTTCAGCATCACGAAGGCGAGGGGGAAGCAGGTAATACAATATAAGTTTACCTTGACAGACGAGCAAATGTACATGTTGTTTTGGAAGTAAAGAATTTTTCCTGGGTGCAGAATAGTGGACGGGGAATACATACACACACATGTATATGCGTGTGTGTATATGTATATATATATATATATATATATATATATATATATATATATATATATATATATATATATATATATATATATATATATATATATATATATATATATATATATATATATATATATATATATATATATATATATATATATATATATTTGTGTGTGTGTGCGTGTGTGTCTTTGTGTCTTTGTGCATGTGTGTATTTTCTATATGTATATTAGTATATATATATATATATATATATATATATATATATATATATATATATATATATATATATATATATATATATATTTATATATATATGTATATATATATATATATATATATATATACATATATATATATATATATATAAGTATATATACATATATACATATATATAAACGTATATCACATATATGTTACACACACACACACACACATCCATGCACTTTCTATATCCTTATACAGAATACATCTATCACACATTTTGCAATAGGTCACGAAATGAGTTAAATCGTGTGACATCCTTCGTCTCGTCTAAAGGATTAATTAAGTATTCTCGCGGGCGGGGAGTACCAGCCAGACTAACGCCTCGACTTTGGACTTTAATGCTCAGCAAATCGTGAACTTTAGGCTTCGCGAAAGTCCGGGGGAACAACATGCTCGAGTCAGGCCAGCGGGGAAGGGAGGGAGGGAGAGAAGGAAGGAAGGAAAGGGAGGGAGGGAGGGAGGAAAGGGAGGGAAGGAGGAAAGAGAGATGGGGAGGAAGGAAAGAGAGATGAAAGGGAGATGGGGAGGAAGGAGGGAGGAAAGGGAGAGAGGGAAAGGAGATGGGGAGGAAGGAGGAAGGAGAGAAGGGAGGAGGGGAGGAAAGGGAGATGGGAAGGAAGGAAAGGGAGGGGGGGAGAAGGGGGAGAGAAGGGAGGGAGGAAAGGGAGATGGGGGGAGGAAGGTAGGAAGGAGAGAAGGGGAGGAAAGGGAGATGGGGAGGGAGGAAGGAGAGAAGGAAGGAAGGAGGAAAGGGGGACGGGGAGGAAGGAGAGAAGGAGAGAAGGCCCAAAGGGAGGGAGGGAGGGAGGGAGAAGAAGAGATGGGAAGGAAGGGAGGGAGATGGAAGGGAGGAAGGAGAGAGGAAAGGGAGGAAAGGGAGATGGGAAGGAAGGGAGGGAGGGAGGAAAGGGAGAAGGAAGGAAGGAGGAAAGGGAGGACGGGAGAGGAAGGAAGGAAGGGAGGGAGGAAGAAAGGGAGGGAGTGGGAAAGGGAAAGGTAGGTGGAAGGAGAGAAAGAAAAAAGAAAGGAAGGGAGGGAGGAGAGAAGGGGGCGAGGGGAGGGATTGAGGAAAGAAGGAAGGAAGGGAGACGGGAAGGAAAAGAAGGAAGAAAGGAAGAAAAAGAAAGGGAAGGAAAAGGGGGAAGGAAATGGTAAGAAGGGAAGGAAGAAAGGAGGAGAGAAGGAGAGGGATGGAATGAAGGAAAAAGAGAAGGGAAAAGTGATGTGAGTGATAAGCGAATAAGGAAGGAGGGAGGATATGGAAGGAAGGAGAAAAAAAGTGAAGAGAGAGAGAGAAAGAGGGAGACAGGATAGGGAAAAAGAAGAAGAACAAAATAGTTGGCACAAGACGGTAGAGAGGGGAAGGGGGAAGAGGCAAGGCAAGAAAGAAAAGAGAGAAAAGAGAAAGAGACAGATAAAAGAGGACCCAAAAAATGAGAGAGGGAGGGGGGGGGGTATGAAATGAAAGAGATGGACGAAAAAAGAAAGATCACAAAAAAGCCGGAGAGAAATCACAATAAAGAGAGAGGAAAGAAGAAAAGGGAGTCACAGAGAATAGGAGAAGAGATCGAAGCTAAGGAAGAATGGGAGAAGAAGATAGCCGCAGAAAATAGGAAAAGAGAAGAGAAAAGAAGGAAGGAGCAGAAAATAGAAATGAGAAAAAAGGAAGACGCAGAGAAGAGCAGAAGAAATCTTAGCCAAGGAAGAATAAGGAGAGAAGGAAGACGCAGAGAATAGGAGGAAAATGAGGAAAGAAGGAAGGCGAAGAGAATAGGAAAAGAGAAGAGAAAAGAAAGAAGGCGCAGCGAATAGGAGAAGATATGATAAAAGAAGGAAGG
>NC_091560.1:44613211-44615711 GCF_042767895.1 Penaeus vannamei
CTATAATCCATGTATTTCTTTTTCCTACAATATTCATCAAAAGCAAAGAGGAAGAGGCACATGCATACAGGCAGAGAGAGAGAGAGAGAGAGAGAGAGAGAGAGAGAGAGAGAGAGAGAGAAAGAGAGAGAGAGAGAGAGAGAGAGAGAGAGAGAGAGAGAGAGACAGAGATCAGAGAGATCATTAGATGGAGAAACGAGAAGGAATAGTAGAGAGAGAGAAAGAGGAGGGGAGAGAGAGAGAGAGAGTGGCAACAGGCAGAGAGATAAAGAAAAAGATAAAGAAAACGAGAAAATAAGATAAACATACATTAATATAGAAAGAGAAAGGTTTGAGAGGTAAACACACAAAGCCTATTAAGACTCCCCCTTCCCTCCCTCCCTCTCTCTCTCTCTCTCTCTCTCTCTCTCTCTCTCTCTCTCTCTCTCTCTCTCTCTCTCTCTCTCTCTCTCTCTCTCTCTCTCTCTCTCTCCTCCCTCCCACACTCCCTCCCCCCCACACTCCCTCTCTCTCTCTCTCTCTCTCTCTCTCTCTCTCTCTCTCTCTCTCTCTCTCTCTCTCTCTCATTCTCTCTCTCCCTCCCCCTATCCCCCCTCTCTCCTCTCTCTCTCTCTCTCTCTCTCTCTCTCTCTCTCTCTCTCTCTCTCTCTCTCTCTCTCTCTCTCTCTCTCTCTCTCTCTCTCTCTCTCTCTCTCTCTCTCTCTCTCTCTCTCTCTCTCTCTCTCTCTCTCCCTCTCTCTCTCTCTCTCTTCTCTCTCCCCTTCCCTCCCCCCTCTCTCTCTCTCTCTCTCTCTCTCTCTCTCTCTCTCTCTCTCTCTCTCTCTCTCTCTCTCTCTCTCTCTCTCTCTCTCTCTCGTTCTTCTTATAATTAGTATCATTAATATTGGTATCAAATTCATTACGTAGAACTAGTATTATTTTTACCCTTTTTACAGTTATTATAATTATTATCACGAAGAGAAACAGGAAAGAAGGAAACCTGATAATATTGCTTATATTTGTAAATACTCATTCATCTTTTTATATCGTTATTGTAAATTCACTTATAATTGCCATCTTTACTGTAATTATTCACTGCTGCTGCCGTTAGCTTATCAATATGTCATTACTACTCCTGTTGTTCTTATTTTTGTTTTATTATTATTAACATCATTTTTATTACTCTTTTTTCCTCGTTATCTCAATAAGGATGGCTATTACCAATAACTAAAGGGAAAAAAATGTAAGGTATTGTCTCCGCCGGGAGTCGAACCCGGTAATCCCGCTTGAGAGGCGGCTATGTTAACCGTTACACATTCTCTCTCTCTCTCTCTCTCTCTCTCTCTCTCTCTCTCTCTCTCTCTCTCTCTCTCTCTCTCTCTCTCTCTCTCTCTCTCTCTCTCTCTCTCTCTCTCTCTCTCTCTCTCTCTTTCTTCTCTCTCTCCACCTCTATCTCTCTCTCTCCCTCTCCCCTTCTCTCTCTCTCTCATGCCTTTATCCGTTGACGTTGGCTATTTTTGACCATGAGGTTATATTGATTCCAATACTTGCATGTTAATATAACAGAATGGAAGATTAGCATCGTGAAACGTAATTGAATAAGTAACAAACATGTCAAATGAAGGTTCGATGCCCTACAAATGTAATACAATAAGAATTAAAGCCCACAATTAGATTTTAACTATAGTTATAACTTCAGTGGGAAATGGGGAGAGAGTGAAAGAGAAACAGAGAGAGAGAGAGAGAGAGAGAGAGAGAGAGAGAGAGAGAGAGAGAGAGAGGTAGATAGATAGATAGATAGAGAGATAGATTGAGAGAGAGAGAGAGAGAGAGAGAGAGAGAGAGAGAGAGAGAGAGAAAGAGAGACAGACAGACAGAGTAGAGAAGTGGAAAGAAAAGGAGATGCAGAGGAGGGGGATTAAATAGAGAAACACTCCCAAACACAGATTATTCATTTTGCTGAAAAGGACACAATGATATTGGAAATAAAAGCGAACACAGTATCTATTCCCAATGGAAGCAAGAAAATCCAGTCCATACAAGTGTCTTCTTCAGCATTATATCTAATTTATCGTAAGCAAAGAGGGAGAGGAAGAGAGGGAGAGGTAGAGAAAGAGAGCTGGAGAAAAAGAGAGTGAAGCATGGAAAGAGAGGAGAGGGACGAAGAGAGAGGCAGAGAAAGAGATACAGAAACAGATGAAGAAAAAGAGAAGATGAGATATACATAAATTTATAAATAGAGAGAAAGGTGGAGAGTTTGAAAGAGAAAATAAACACATAAACACTATTCATTTTTATTTTGAAAAAACAAACAAACAATTATATTGATAATCAAAATGTTTCTGAACAATGGAAATATAACTTAGTCCTTAAAATAAAACAAATTAACAGCAAAATGTTACAACTACACAGGGCTCTTTAACGTTATTTTAACCTTGTTTTGGCTTCTATTTCGATATAAAAAATAATGAGTGGGTTAGTTTTAGCACATTATTTCTTTAAAGAGGGTTGTTGGTGTATT
>NC_091560.1:44623211-44625711 GCF_042767895.1 Penaeus vannamei
TGAGTTCATTAATTAGTATTATTTATCTATTTATTTATTTATTTATTACTTTTCAATATTTTTATTTTTTCTCGTTGTTCTTTTTTAAAACAAAAGTATGTTTCCCAGAAGTGAGTTCGTTTATTAGTTTTATTTATTTATTTATTACTTTTCATTATTTGTTTTTATTTATTGTCGAGTATATAGCTGCTGGCCATCCGCTTGTGTGGCGATGATTTGAGAAAACGACCCATCAAGGCTTTTATTGGCTGGAGTCGGTCAGCGTGTGTTATGGTTCTTCGGAGGAGATACTGTGGTGTTTCGTGGAGGAAAAATGTGGAAATAACATGCTGTGAAGACTGGATGGCAGCTTCACACCTCTTCACACAGCTGGTTTCCTTGAACGGGCGCAAGTGTTGCAAGTGCTTTTACTTCCGTCACTTCTGCTGGCGCAATACCTGCTATCGAAGGGAGCCGCCGCATAAAAGGACACGTCTTATCAGGCAGAATGAGAGAGAAATGACAGACAGACGACACACTCTTCACCACTCCGTCCTCGACACTTAGGGAAACGGATGTGTCTCGTGTTCTCTTAATCTACCTTGGCATCAAGACTGAGGGACGAACACAGTGAAACGTCCAAACTAACAGAAGAAGAGGCAATTAAGGTGATTTTACCGGACTACAACACCGACTTCGTGTCAACCAATGCTGAAGATTCACTAGAGGAACTTAATAAACTCCTTTCATGACCCTCCCTGTGTCCATCTCACGTGACATAGATAAAATGCGCTTTTATATATATATATATATATATATATATATATATATATATATATATATATATATATATATATATATATATATATATATATATATATGAGTGTGTTTATTTATTCATTTATATTGGTATCCATATACAAGCACACACACACACACACACATAAATATATATACAAATACATATATATGTATATATGTGTATGTGTGTGTGAATATGTATATATATATATATATATATATATATATATATATATATATATATATATATATATATGTGTATACATATATATGTATACAAATGTGTGTGAGTGTGTGTGGTAGTGAATATATATGTAAATACACATGTATAAATATTTACATATATCTATATCTATCTATCTATCTATCTATATATATATATATATGTGTGTGTGTGTGTGTGTGTGTGTGTGTGTGTGTGTGTGTGTGTGTGTGTGTGTGTGTGTGTGTGTGTGTGTGTGCAGATGAATATATAATCATGCATATACGTAGATAGATCAATTTCCCTGTTGCCCACCGAGTACTCCAATCAATATTCCATCTTCCGAAACAGAATGATGATGATAAGAGGAAACCCGATCGTATTCCCGGCCGGTCTCCAGTGCCGATGAAGCTACGAGGCTGAGAGTGTTATTGCGTCACGGTGTTGAGGACGTTGCTCTCCAACTCTATAATAACACGTGCAATCATCGATATTTCTGCTCTAGCTGGATGAGTCCTGATTTCTAGGATAATAGGTGTATATATATATGTATATGTATATGTATATATATATATATATATATATATATATATATATATATATATATATATATATATATGTACACATATACATCTATCTGTATATATATGTGTGTGTGTGCGTGTGTGTGTGTGTGTGTGTGTGCGTGCGTGTGTGTGTGTGTGTGTGTCTGTGTGTGTGTGTGAGTGATCAATGATCTTAAAAATATCATTGATGACAAAATGGCAGAACTATAGCTTTTAACTACAGTAGCATCACCTTCTTTGACCCGATACCCCCCCTCCCTCCTTCCCCCCATCTACAGCTCCCCTTCCTATCCCTGTAGGGCCCTATCCCCCGCCTTCTACCCAGCCCCAAACCCCTAACCCCCACCTCATACCCACCACCCTCCCTCCTCCCCCTGTCTCAACCCCCCCCTCTTCCCCCCCCTCTCAACTTCCTGCACCAACTCCAGGTCTCTAAACCTCTCATGCTTTCCACCCCAACCCCCTTCTTTCCCCTCTCTTAACCCCCTCCTCCATCCTCTTCCACCATTTCCATCTCTCTGACACCCTCACCCCCCACTTCACACCTCAGCCCCCATCTTTCAACTCTATCAACTCCCTCTGACACCCCCCCTTCCTCCACCCCTCTCACCTCCCTCTTAACGTTAACCTCCCTCCACCTTCCTCTACCTCAACCCTCTTCCCCTACCTCCACTCCTCCACACAACCCTCCGGAATAAGTACCTTCCCCACCACCCACCCCTTCCTACCCCTCCTTCTTCCACCCCTTCCCACACCCCCGGAATAAGTACCTCCCTCCCACCCTCTCCTCCTTCCTCCAGGCCTTTACACAACCCCCCCCCACTCCTCCCCCTCCCCTCCTTTTTCCACCCCTTCCCACAACCCCCCCTCCTCCCCCTCCTTCCACCCCTTCCCATACACACCCACTTCCCCCACTCCTACTCTCACCCCTTCCCACACCCCCAAATAAGTA
>NC_091560.1:44630711-44645711 GCF_042767895.1 Penaeus vannamei
TATACGTAACAAACATACAGAAAGACAATAGTCACAAGGATACGACAACAGCAAGTTCACCTCACTCCTACCAGCTGTGAACTCCACATGCCAAACCATACCAGCAAATATTGCCCCTAAATTAAGTTGTAAGTGACAAACAAACAGAAAGAAATGACAGTCACAAAGACACGATAACAGCGACTTCCTCCTCACTCACTCCTTCCAGCTGTGAACTCCACGTGTCAGGAGTCCAATCCCGGGTCGTCCAGCGCCTCCACAGTAACAAACATCTCATCCCAACTCTATTAAGGAGGTGTTAACACGGATCCCAACCGCCGGGAGACCCTGTGAGTTCTCGTCCGGGACAGCTACCTGGGGGGGGAGAGAGAGAGAGAGAGAGAGAGAGAGAGAGAGAGAGAGAGAGAGAGAGAGAGAGAGAGAGAGAGAGAGAGAGAGAGAGAGAGAGAGGAGGGCGTTCTACATACACTGTTGTCTATCGGTATGTAATCATTGAAGTGACTTCTCCTTTACTCTCCCTCCCCCCCTCCCTCTCGCGGCTCCTCTTTCCCCCTCCCTCGGCTTGCTTTTCCCCTTCCCCTCGGCTCCTCTTTCCCCTCCCCCTCGGCTCCCCTTTCCCCTCCCCCTCGGCTCCCCTTTCCCCTTTCCCCTCGGCTCCCCTTTCTCCCTCCCTCGGCTCTTCTTTCCCATTCCCCTCGGCTCCTCTTTCCCCTTCCCCCTCGGCTCCCCTTTCCCCCTTCCCTCGACTCCCCTTTCCCCCTTCCCCTCGGCTTCCCTTTCCCCCTTCCCCTCGGCTCCTCTTTCCCCCTTCCCCTCGGCTCCCCGTTCCCCTTTCCCCTCGGCTTCCCTTTCCCCCTCCCTCGGCTCTTCTTTCCCATTCCCCTCGGCTCCTCTTTCCCCTTCCACCTCGGCTCACCTTTCCCCCTTCCCTCGACTCCCCTTTCCCCCTCCCCCTCGGCTCCCCTTTCCCCCTTCCCTCGGCTCCCCTTTCCCCTTTCCCGCTCCCTCGGCTCTCCTTTCCCCTCCCCCTCGGCTCCCCTTTCCCCCTTCCCCTCGGCTCCCCTTTCCCCCTTACCCTCGGCTCCCCTTTCCCCCTCCCTCGGCTCTCCTTTCCCCTCCCCCTCGGCTCCCCTTTCCCCCTTCCCCTCGGCTCCCTTTTCCCCCTTTCCCTCGGCTCCCCTTTCCCCCTCCCTCGGCTCCTCTTTCCCCTTCCCCTCGGCTCCCCTTTCCCCCTTTCCCCTCGGCATCCCCTTTCCCCCTTCCCCTCGGCACCCCTTTCCCCTTCCCCTCGTCTCCCCTTTCCCCCTCCCTCCGCTCCTCTTACCCCCCCCCCTCGGCTCCCCTTTCCCCTTCCCCCTCGGCTCCCCTTTCCCCCTTCCCCTCGGCTGCCCTTTCCCCCTTCCCCTCGGCTCCCCTTTCCCCCTTCCCCTCGGCTCCCCTTTCCCCCTCCCTCGGCTCCCCTTTCCCCTCCCCCTCGGCTCCTCTTTCCCCCTCCCCCTCGGCTCCCCTTTCCCCCTTCCCCTCGGCTCCCCTTTCCCCCTTCCCCTCGGCTCCCCTTTCCCCCTTCCCCTCGGCTCCCCTTTCCCCCTCCCCCTCGGCTCCCCTTTCCCCCTTCCCCTCGGCTCCCCTTTCCCCCTCCCCCTCGGCTCCCCTTTCCCCCTTCCCCTCGGCTCCCCTTTCCCCCTTCCCCTCGGCTCCCCTTTCCCCCTCCCTCGGATCCTCTTTCCCCTTCCCCTCGGCTCCCCTTTCCTCCTCCCTCGGCTCCCCTTACCCCTTCCCCTCGGCTCCCCTTTCCCCCTCCCCCTCGGCTCCTCTTTCCCCCTCCCTCGGCTCCCCTTTCCCCTTCCCCTCGGCTCCCCTTTCCCCCTTCCTCTCGGCTCCCCTTTCCCCTTTCCCCTCGGCTCCCCTCTCCCCCTCCCCCTCGGCTCCCCTTTCCCCCTCCCCCTCGGCTCACTCTTACCCCTTCCCCTCGGCTCCCATTTCCCCCTTCCCCTCGGCTCCCCTTTCCCCCTTCCCCTCGGCTCCCCTTTCCCCCTCCCCCTTGGCTCCCCTTTCCCCCTCCCCCTCGGCTCCCCTTTCCCCCTCCCCCTCGGCTCCCCTTTCCCCCTCCCCCTCGGCTCCCCTTTCCCCCTCCCCCTCGGCTCCCCTTTCCCCCTCCCCCTTGGCTCCCCTTTCCCCCTCCCCCTCGGCTCCCCTTTCCCCCTCCCCCTCGGCTCCCCTTTCCCCCTCCCCCTCGGCTCCCCTTTCCCCCTTCCCCTCGGCTCCTCTTTCCCCTCCCCCTCGGCTCCCCTTTCCCCCTTCCCCTCGGCTCCCCTTTCCCCCTCCCTCGGCTCCCCTTTCCCCCTTCCCCTCGGCACCCCTTTCCCCTTCCCCTCGGCTCCCCTTTCCCCCTCCCTCGGCTCCTCTTACCCCTTCCCCTCGGCACCCCTTTCCCCTTCCCCTCGGCTCCCCTTTCCCCCTCCCTCGGCTCCTCTTACCCCTCCCCCTCGGCTCCCCTTTCCCCTTCCCCTCGGCTCCCCTCGTCTCGCCTCCCCAATTGCCTGACTTCCCCCCTGACCTCCCTCGCTGCCGTCGGCGATCATAACTACGTTCAGCGAAGCAAGGGGGAGAGAGTAGGTCAAAGGGCAGGGGTGAGCGACAAAGAAAGAATGGAGGATTAGGGGTTAACGCACGCAACAGGGAGGGGGGGAGAGAGAAGGTTTTGGGGTTGCGAGCGAGGGAGGGATCCGTATCTAAGAGAAGCTCAAGTACGTCGACTTGGCCGGTGCTGGGAAGACCTAATGGCAGTGTATTCAATTTCTTTTTTTCTTTTTTTTTTCTTTTTTTTACTTCAGGGAACACGAGAGGATACTCGAGGGGGAGGAAAAATAATGGACACTCGAGGATAAGGAATAGAAAAATAAAAGACGATCAGAAATAAAAGGAACAACGGAGGGGAGAGAGAAAATAGAGAGGAGAAAAAAGGGATAAAAGGATGATACAGATATTGGCAACCTTTATTACAGACGAAACCCTTCTATTCCCCGCACGCGCGCCCGGGGCTGCTGTACAAGGGAGAAAGAAAAAGAAACGAATAAAAACAAGAAAATAGACAAAATAAAGGGTCAATACTTCCCGTACATTTATAAAACGACATAGTTCTTTGTAAATCTTTGCTTGTTTTTTAGATTTTTCGGAATACTTAAAAATAGGCATATGTTATTACAAACAACTTCTGTATTTGTTTTTTCCTTTTACTGGATACAAAGAATACCTATGTATCCTATTCTAGCGTACGTGAGCCGGTAAACCCTTTTCAAAATATCTTTCTCTCCCTCCGCAGATTTCCAAAAATACCAAATGGCTTTTATATTTACTTAAAACAAAACCTCTAAAACGTTTATTTCGCTTTATTTTACAAAACTGAATATCCGCAAACCAACACTAGGAGTAATACCAAAGTAAATCGATAAATTCATGAAATATAGTAGATGAAATTAAATGAAAATACACATCTACGTACGTATACATATATTTTATAGGAAAATGTATGTAAAAAAACACAGCCGGTTACTTGAACAGCAAAGATTCGTTAAAGTTGTTTTCAAAGCAACATAGAGACCGGATTAAGTGTTTCTTATTTTCGTTCTTCTATGCTTTGACATTTTGCATTTGTTCATTAGACGTTCAATTCGTTCTCGAGAGTAAAATCATCTGTTCACTGTTAGCTTCCTGAAAAGGATGACGATAATCGAAATAATCTTGAAAGTGATAATGATGATAACGACGATAATAATACAGATATAATGATGAAATGATAAAGATAAGGATGAAAATGAGAATGATGATAATGATAATAGTAGATAGATAATATAAAATATGGATTCACTAACGCATTTGATCGTGTTTCTTTTTTCCATCTAAAAAGAAAATTGATTGTTTTTCTTCCTTTCAAAAAAAAAAAAAAAAAAAAAATACATAAAAATAAATAAAATAAAATAAAAAATAGAAATAATCGATATCTCCCACACTAGTCACATAAATAAAAAAAAACACATATAACATAAAATAGCGATAATGGTAATAAAACTGGCTGATTTATCAATGGAAACGGTGTTGTTATTGTTGCATCTCAGCTGAGGAAATGTAATATCTATCTACTCTCGCTTAAAAAAAAAAAAAAAAAAAAAAAGTGACAAGAATAAAAACAGATTCAATTGACGTCGATTTTGCTATAAGGGAATATTCGTATACCCATATGAGGAATAAAATAAGGTGTATTTTTAAAAATATATTTACATTAGATTATATGAAATGACGAGGCACATCTATACAACATCCAGTCACCGACATACTCAACCTCCCCTCACTAAATAACAATATCAACAATATCAACAACTACAGCAATAGCTACAACTACAACAACCACAATAACGACCACCACATTAACAACTACAACAACAACCACCATATCAATCACAACAACCACAACCACCACATCATTTAAACCACGACCACCACATCAATTACAACCACAACCACTACATCAACAACATCACCAACAAATAACACAAACACACAACCAACACCATCCCTTTCACCTCACAACCGTCACAAACATCCCCCCCTTTACCTCCCCACCCCCCCGCCACCCGCCCGCCTCCCCGCCATCCCTCACCCCCTCTCCGCCTCTCCGCCATCCCTCACAACCCACACGGAGCGCCGGCCATTGTAAACACCTCATCAGACTACGTTCTTGTTATCTGCCACGTGTCCAGGGCGAGGTCTGGAGGAGGCGACCCTGAATAGCGAATATAGCGAGAGCCCTGATTGTGTCTCTCGTCTTCCCCTCTCTCTCTCCTCTAGTTCCTTCCCTTCCCTCCCTCCCTAGTTCCCTTCCTCCTTCCCCTCCCTAGTTCCCTTCCTCCTCCCCTCCCCAGTTCCCTCCCTCCTCCCCTCCCTAGTTCCCTCCCTCATCCCTCACCAGTTCCCTCCCTCCTCCCCTCCCTAGTTCCCTCCCTCCTCCCTTGCCCGAGTTCCCTCCCTCCCACCTCTCCAGTTCCCTCCCTCCTCCCTCACCAGTTCCCTCCCTCCGTCGCCCGAGTTCCCTCCCTCCTCCCCCCAATTCTCTCCCTCCTCCTTCCCTCCTCCCCTCCCCTGTTCCCTCCCTCCTCCCTAGTTCCTTCCCTTCCCTCCCCAGTTCCATCCCTCCTCCCTCCCCTAGTTCCCTTCTCCCCTCTCTCCCCTAGTTCCCTTCCTCCTTCCCCTCCCTAGTTCCCTTCCTCCTCCCCTCCCCAGTTCGCTTCCTCCTCCCTCCCTTGCCCTCCCTTCCCCTCCCTAGTTCCTTCCCTCCCCCATCCCCAGTTCCCTCCCTTCCCTCCCTCATCCCCTCTCCTTTTCCCTCCCTCCCTCCCTCCTCCCCAGTTCCCTCCCTCCCTCCTCCCCAGTTCCCTCCCTCCCTCCTCCTCTGTTCCCTTCCCCCTCCCCTCCCCAGTTCCCTTCCTCCTCCCCTTCCCTGTTCCCTCCCTTCTTCCCAATAGTTCCCTCCTCCCCTCCCCTAGTTCCCTCCCTCCCCCTCCCCCAGTTCCCTCCCCAGTTCCCTCCCTTCCCTCCCCCAGTTCCCTCCCTCCCCCTCCCCCCTCCCCTAGTTCCCTCCCTTCTTCCCCCCTAGTTCCCTCCCTCCTCCCCTTCCCAGTCCTCTCCCTTCCTCCCTCCCCCAGTTCCCTCCCTTCCCTCCCTTCCCTCCCTCGATCCGCACTTTAGCGAAATAGTCTATTACACCGTCTTTCAATCGGTCTGTTTGCGAAGGGAATCTCGCACGCTGTCGACGCGGAGTCCCTGGCTAGCCCCGGGACTATTTGCGTCGGGACTGAGACTATTTACGTCGGGACTGAGACTATTTACGTCGGGACTGAGACTATTTACGTCGGGACTGAGACTATTTACGTCGGGACTGAGACTATTTACGTCGGGACTGAGACTATTTACGTCGGGACTGAGACTATTTACGTCGGGACTGAGACTATTTACGTCGGGACTGAGACTATTTACGTCGGGACTGAGACTATTTACGTCGGGACTGAGACTATTTACGTCGGGACTGAGACTATTTACGTCGAGACTGAGACTATTTACGTCGGGACTGAGACTATTTGCGTCGGGACTGAGACTATTTATGTCGGGACTGAGACTATTTACGTCGAGACTGAGACTATTTATGTCGGGAGTGAGACTATTTACGTCGTCGGGACTGAGACTATTTACGTCGGGACTGAGACTATTTACGTCGGGACTGAGACTATTTACGTCGGGACTGAGACTATTTACGTCGGGACTGAGACTATTTACGTCGGGACTGAGACTATTTACGTCGGGACTGAGACTATTTACGTCGGGACTGAGACTATTTACGTCGGGACTGAGACTATTTACGTCGGGACTGAGACTATTTACGTCGGGACTGAGACTATTTACGTCGGGACTGAGACTATTTACGTCGGGACTGAGACTATTTACGTCGGGACTGAGACTATTTACGTCGGGACTGAGACTATTTACGTCGGGACTGAGACTATTTACGTCGGGACTGAGACTATTTACGTCGGGACTGAGACTATTTACGTCGGGACTGAGACTATTTACGTCGGGACTGAGACTATTTACGTCGGGACTGAGACTATTTACGTCGGGACTGAGACTATTTACGTCGGGACTGAGACTATTTACGTCGGGACTGAGACTATTTACGTCGGGACTGAGACTATTTACGTCGGGACTGAGACTATTTACGTCGGGACTGAGACTATTTACGTCGGGACTGAGACTATTTACGTCGGGACTGAGACTATTTACGTCGGGACTGAGACTATTTACGTCGGGACTGAGACTATTTACGTCGGGACTGAGACTATTTACGTCGGGACTGAGACTATTTACGTCGGGACTGAGACTATTTACGTCGGGACTGAGACTATTTACGTCGGGACTGAGACTATTTACGTCGGGACTGAGACTATTTACGTCGGGACTGAGACTATTTACGTCGGGACTGAGACTATTTACGTCGGGACTGAGACTATTTACGTCGGGACTGAGACTATTTACGTCGGGACTGAGACTATTTACGTCGGGACTGAGACTATTTACGTCGGGACTGAGACTATTTACGTCGGGACTGAGACTATTTACGTCGGGACTGAGACTATTTACGTCGGGACTGAGACTATTTACGTCGGGACTGAGACTATTTACGTCGGGACTGAGACTATTTACGTCGGGACTGAGACTATTTACGTCGGGACTGAGACTATTTACGTCGGGACTGAGACTATTTACGTCGGGACTGAGACTATTTACGTCGGGACTGAGACTATTTACGTCGGGACTGAGACTATTTACGTCGGGACTGAGACTATTTACGTCGGGACTGAGACTATTTACGTCGGGACTGAGACTATTTACGTCGGGACTGAGACTATTTACGTCGGGACTGAGACTATTTACGTCGGGACTGAGACTATTTACGTCGGGACTGAGACTATTTACGTCGGGACTGAGACTATTTACGTCGGGACTGAGACTATTTACGTCGGGACTGAGACTATTTACGTCGGGACTGAGACTATTTACGTCGGGACTGAGACTATTTACGTCGGGACTGAGACTATTTACGTCGGGACTGAGACTATTTACGTCGGGACTGAGACTATTTACGTCGGGACTGAGACTATTTACGTCGGGACTGAGACTATTTACGTCGGGACTGAGACTATTTACGTCGAGACTGAGACTATTTACGTCGGGACTGAGACTATTTACGTCGGGACTGAGACTATTTACGTCGGGACTGAGACTATTTACGTCGGGACTGAGACTATTTACGTCGGGACTGAGACTATTTACGTCGGGACTGAGACTATTTACGTCGGGACTGAGACTATTTACGTCGGGACTGAGACTATTTACGTCGGGACTGAGACTATTTACGTCGGGACTGAGACTATTTACGTCGGGACTGAGACTATTTACGTCGGGACTGAGACTATTTACGTCGGGACTGAGACTATTTACGTCGGGACTGAGACTATTTACGTCGAGACTGAGACTATTTACGTCGGGACTGAGACTATTTACGTCGGGACTGAGACTATTTACGTCGGGACTGAGACTATTTACGTCGGGACTGAGACTATTTACGTCGGGACTGAGACTATTTACGTCGGGACTGAGACTATTTACGTCGGGACTGAGACTATTTACGTCGGGACTGAGACTATTTACGTCGGGACTGAGACTATTTACGTCGGGACTGAGACTATTTACGTCGGGACTGAGACTATTTACGTCGGGACTGAGACTATTTACGTCGGGACTGAGACTATTTACGTCGGGACTGAGACTATTTACGTCGGGACTGAGACTATTTACGTCGGGACTGAGACTATTTACGTCGGGACTGAGACTATTTACGTCGGGACTGAGACTATTTACGTCGGGACTGAGACTATTTACGTCGGGACTGAGACTATTTACGTCGGGACTGAGACTATTTACGTCGGGACTGAGACTATTTACGTCGGGACTGAGACTATTTACGTCGGGACTGAGACTATTTACGTCGGGACTGAGACTATTTACGTCGGGACTGAGACTATTTACGTCGAGACTGAGACTATTTACGTCGGGACTGAGACTATTTACGTCGGGACTGAGACTATTTACGTCGGGACTGAGACTATTTACGTCGGGACTGAGACTATTTACGTCGGGACTGAGACTATTTACGTCGGGACTGAGACTATTTACGTCGGGACTGAGACTATTTACGTCGGGACTGAGACTATTTACGTCGGGACTGAGACTATTTACGTCGGGACTGAGACTATTTACGTCGGGACTGAGACTATTTACGTCGGGACTGAGACTATTTACGTCGGGACTGAGACTATTTACGTCGGGACTGAGACTATTTACGTCGGGACTGAGACTATTTACGTCGGGACTGAGACTATTTATGTCGGGACTGAGACTATTTACGTCGGGACTGAGACTATTTACGTCGCGACTGAGACTATTTACGTCGAGACTGAGACTATTTACGTCGGGAATGAGACTATTTACGTCGGGACTGAGACTATTTACGTCGGGACTGAGACTATTTACGTCGGGACTGAGACTATTTACGTCGGGACTGAGACTATTTACGTCGGGACTGAGACTATTTACGTCGGGACTGAGACTATTTACGTCGGGACTGAGACTATTTACGTCGGGACTGAGACTATTTACGTCGGGACTGAGACTATTTACGTCGGGACTGAGACTATTTACGTCGGGACTGAGACTATTTACGTCGAGACTGAGACTATTTACGTCGGGACTGAGACTATTTACGTCGGGACTGAGACTATTTACGTCGGGACTGAGACTATTTACGTCGAGACTGAGACTATTTACGTCGGGACTGAGACTATTTACGTCGGGACTGAGACTATTTACGTCGGGACTGAGACTATTTACGTCGGGACTGAGACTATTTACGTCGGGACTGAGACTATTTACGTCGGGACTGAGACTATTTACGTCGGGACTGAGACTATTTACGTCGGGACTGAGACTATTTACGTCGGGACTGAGACTATTTACGTCGGGACTGAGACTATTTACGTCGGGACTGAGACTATTTACGTCGGGACTGAGACTATTTACGTCGGGACTGAGACTATTTACGTCGGGACTGAGACTATTTACGTCGAGACTGAGACTATTTACGTCGGGACTGAAACTATTTACGTCGGGACTGAGACTATTTACGTCGAGACTGAGACTATTTACGTCGGGACTGAGACTATTTACGTCGGGACTGAGACTATTTACGTCGGGACTGAGACTATTTACGTCGGGACTGAGACTATTTACGTCGGGACTGAGACTATTTACGTCGGGACTGAGACTATTTACGTCGGGACTGAGACTATTTACGTCGAGACTGAGACTATTTACGTCGGGACTGAGACTATTTACGTCGGGACTGAGACTATTTACGTCGGGACTGAGACTATTTACGTCGGGACTGAGACTATTTACGTCGGGACTGAGACTATTTACGTCGGGACTGAGACTATTTACGTCGGGACTGAGACTATTTACGTCGGGACTGAGACTATTTACGTCGGGACTGAGACTATTTACGTCGGGACTGAGACTATTTACGTCGGGACTGAGACTATTTACGTCGGGACTGAGACTATTTACGTCGGGACTGAGACTAGACTATTTACGTCGGGACTGAGACTATTTACGTCGGGACTGAGACTATTTACGTCGGGACTGAGACTATTTACGTCGGGACTGAGACTATTTACGTCGGGACTGAGACTATTTACGTCGGGACTGAGACTATTTACGTCGGGACTGAGACTATTTACGTCGGGACTGAGACTATTTACGTCGGGACTGAGACTATTTACGTCGAGACTGAGACTATTTACGTCGGGACTGAGACTATTTACGTCGGGACTGAGACTATTTACGTCGGGACTGAGACTATTTACGTCGAGACTGAGACTATTTACGTCGGGACTGAGACTATTTACGTCGGGACTGAGACTATTTACGTCGGGACTGAGACTATTTACGTCGGGACTGAGACTATTTACGTCGGGACTGAGACTATTTACGTCGGGACTGAGACTATTTACGTCGGGACTGAGACTATTTACGTCGGGACTGAGACTATTTACGTCGGGACTGAGACTATTTACGTCGGGACTGAGACTATTTACGTCGGGACTGAGACTATTTACGTCGGGACTGAGACTATTTACGTCGGGACTGAGACTATTTACGTCGGGACTGAGACTATTTACGTCGGGACTGAGACTATTTACGTCGGGACTGAGACTATTTACGTCGGGACTGAGACTATTTACGTCGGGACTGAGACTATTTACGTCGAGGCTGAGACTATTTACGTCGGGACTGAGACTATTTACGTCGGGACTGAGACTATTTACGTCGGGACTGAGACTATTTACGTCGGGACTGAGACTATTTACGTCGGGACTGAGACTATTTACGTCGGGACTGAGACTATTTACGTCGAGACTGAGACTATTTACGTCAAGACTGAGACTATTTACGTCGGGACTGAGACTATTTACGTCGGGACTGAGACTATTTACGTCGGGACTGAGACTATTTACGTCGGGACTGAGACTATTTACGTCGGGACTGAGACTATTTACGTCGGGACTGAGACTATTTACGTCGGGACTGAGACTATTTACGTCGGGACTGAGACTATTTACGTCGGGACTGAGACTATTTACGTCGGGACTGAGACTATTTACGTCGGGACTGAGACTATTTACGTCGGGACTGAGACTATTTACGTCGGGACTGAGACTATTTACGTCGGGACTGAGACTATTTACGTCGGGACTGAGACTATTTACGTCGGGACTGAGACTATTTACGTCGGGACTGAGACTATTTACGTCGGGACTGAGACTATTTACGTCGGGACTGAGACTATTTACGTCGGGACTGAGACTATTTACGTAGAGACTGAGACTATTTATGTCGGGACTGAGACTATTTACGTCGGGACTGAGTCTATTTACGTCGGGACTGAGACTATTTACGTCGGGACTGAGACTATTTACGTCGGAACTGAGACTATTTACGTCGGGACTGAGACTATTTACGTCGGGACTGAGACTATTTACGTCGGGACTGAGACTATTTACGTCGGGACTGAGACTATTTACGTCGGGACTGAGACTATTTACGTCGGGACTGAGACTATTTACGTCGGGACTGAGACTATTTACGTCGGGACTGAGACTATTTACGTCGGGACTGAGACTATTTACGTCGAGACTGAGACTATTTACGTCGGGACTGAGACTATTTACGTCGGGACTGAGACTATTTACGTCGGGACTGAGACTATTTACGTCGGGACTGAGACTATTTACGTCGGGACTGAGACTATTTACGTCGGGACTGAGACTATTTACGTCGGGACTGAGACTATTTACGTCGGGACTGAGACTATTTACGTCGGGACTGAGACTATTTACGTCGGGACTGAGACTATTTACGTCGGGACTGAGACTATTTACGTCGGGACTGAGACTATTTACGTCGGGACTGAGACTATTTACGTCGGGACTGAGACTATTTACGTCGGGACTGAGACTATTTACGTCGGGACTGAGACTATTTACGTCGGGACTGAGACTATTTACGTCGGGACTGAGACTATTTACGTCGGGACTGAGACTATTTACGTCGGGACTGAGACTATTTACGTCGGGACTGAGACTATTTACGTCGGGACTGAGACTATTTACGTCGGGACTGAGACTATTTACGTCGGGACTGAGACTATTTACGTCGGGACTGAGACTATTTACGTCGGGACTGAGACTATTTACGTCGGGACTGAGACTATTTACGTCGGGACTGAGACTATTTACGTCGGGACTGAGACTATTTACGTCGGGACTGAGACTATTTACGTCGGGACTGAGACTATTTACGTCGGGACTGAGACTATTTACGTCGGGACTGAGACTATTTACGTCGGGACTGAGACTATTTACGTCGGGACTGAGACTATTTACGTCGGGACTGAGACTATTTACGTCGGGACTGAGACTATTTACGTCGGGACTGAGACTATTTCCGTCGGGACTGAGACTATTTATGTCGGGACTGAGACTATTTACGTCGGGACTGAGACTATTTACGTCGGGACTGAGACTACTTACGCGGGACTGAGACTATTTACGTCGGGACTGAGACTATTTACGTCGAGACTGAGACTATTTACGTCGAGACTGAAGACTATTTGTCGAGGCTAAGTTGTGCTTATTAAAAAAGTTCGACTAACGGGTTTCACGAGACTCTGAAAGCTAATGATGTGCTTAACTAGACTTATTTTTTCCAGCTGGGTTTAAACCTGGAGACACACACTAACTTATCTGTTCACACACACACATGTATATGTATGTGTGTGTGTGAGTGAGTGAGTGTGAATGTGTGTGTGTGTGTGTGTATGTGAGGTGTGTGTGTGTGTGTGTGTGTGTGTGTGTGTGTGTGTGTGTGTGTGTGTGTGTGTGTGTGTGTGTGTGTGTGTGTGTGTGTGTGTGTGTGTGTGTGTGTGTGTGTGTGTGTGTGTGTGTGTGTGTGTGTGTGTGTGTGAGTGAGTGAGTGAGTGAGTGAGTGAGTGTGTGTGTGTGTCTGCGTGTGTGTAGATAGATAACACATAGATACATATACACTGGTAATAACAGATAGATACAAACCAACAAACTGACATTCAATAACAAAAAAAGATCCCTTTATGTCTGACACTTACTGTTCATCAAGGATATCAGCCAATCGGGATAAAGACATAAAGACACACATACCCAACCAATAACAGCCTAAACACCCTTATATATATATATTTTTTTTTTCGTTATAATCAGCCAATCGGGATAAAGACATAAAGACAACTGCAACCCAACCAATAACAGCCTAAACACTCTTATATATATATATTTTTTTTTTTTCGTTATAATCAGCCAATCGGGATAAAGACACACATACCCAACCAATAACAGCCTAAACGCTCTTATATTTTTTTCGTTATACATTAAAAACGGTTGCACATAGGCCTATGAGATACGCTTTACAAAACGTTAGTGCATGATGGTCTGAAGGTGTTGCTAAATTCTCATTGGCTACGGTTTAATCCAGTAATAGAATGGTGTTGATTTTTGTAATAAGAACGATGAAAGTGATGATGATATTGATGGTTATAATGATGATGATGATGATAGTGATGGTGATGATTATGGTGGTGATGATGATAATGATGATGAGGATGAGGATGAGGATGATGATGATAATGGTAATAATGGTGATGATACTGAAGATAAAAAAATAATACTAATGATAATGATAACGATAATAAAAATTATAATACTAGGAATAATGATAATAACAAAAAAATGATAATAATAAATTCACCCAGAAATCCCAAATCGAAGACGACCATGCTTGACCCCCCTCCAGACAGGCCCATAACCCTCACCATAACCATCCCTCGCAGCGCCTCAATATCACCACGATCACCATCCTTTCTCCAACGAGGGTCGCTGGGTTAGCATCATCGCCAACGCCCACATTTAGGCTCCTTTATTTACGTGTTGCCCGCGAGGAGGCGACAGTCACCCCGCGGGGAGGGAGGGGGGAGTATCGTTCGCTCTCGGCGGTGGCAGTGGTTTCCGATGGGAGTAGTGTTCGTCGTTCTTCACCCCCTTCGTTCGTTCATATACGTACATAGGTACACACACACACAAATACTCATACACACACGTAACACACACACACACACACAAACACACACAAATATACACACACACACACACACACAAATATACACACACACACACACACACACAAATACTCATACACACACGTAACATACACACACACGCATACACACACACACAAATACTCATACACACACGTAACATACACACACACACAAACAAATACTCATACACACACGTAACATACACACACACACACACAATATAAACACACACGTACATATACACATACATATACATATGCATGTACATATATAAATACTCATACTCTTACACGTACACATTCTAATACTCATACTCATACACGTACTCATGCACGGACATATATACAAACATATGCACGTACACATACACATACAAATACTCACATACACACACACGTAACATACACATAGACACAAAGAAACACACATAGACATATAAACACACACACGCGCGCATAGAAACATACACACACACGCATAGAAACACACATACACAAACACATACACACATACACACACAAACACACCCACACACACATACACAGAGAAGCACCCTGAGAACCAAACATACAAACACTAATGTAACATACATGCGCGTACATGCACACTAAAACAGGTAGATAGATGAATATATAAGTAAACAAGTG
>NC_091560.1:44679612-44682112 GCF_042767895.1 Penaeus vannamei
AAGTAATAATTTCTCTTCAAGAACCGAACGAGTCCAAACACGGGCGGTCTGTTACAAACCCGCCCACGGAAGAAGACACACACGCAGACTTGCATGTCTTAACAGTCAGATTATTGGTAATCTATAAAACGGAAACTTCTCGGGAAGGTCTTAAAATGGGAGAGAGAGAGGGGGGGAGGGGGAGGGAGAGGGAGGAGAGCGGGGGAGGGAAGAGGGAGAGGGAGGAGAGCGGGGGAGGGAGAGGGAGAGGGCGGAGGGAGGGAGAGGGAGGGAGAGGGTGGGGGACGGAGGGAGAGGGAGAGGGAGAGAGAGAGAGAGAGAGAGAGAGAGGACAGGAGAGAGAGAGAGAGAGAGAGAGAGAGAGAGAGAGAGAGAGAGAGAGGAGAGAGAGAGAGAGAGGGAGACGAGAGAGAGAGAGAGAGAGAGAGAGAGAGAGAGAGAGAGAGAGAGAGAGAGAGAGAGAGAGAGAGAGAGAGAGAGAGAGAGAGAGAGACAGGAGAGAGAGAGAGAGAGAGAGAGAGAGAGAGAGAGAGAGAGAGAGAGAGAGAGAGAGAGAGAGAGAGAGAGAGAGAGAGAGAGAAAGACAGAGAGAGAGAGAGAGAGAGAGAGAGAGAGAGAGAGAGAGAGAGAGAGAGAAGAGAAAGAAGAAGAAAGAGAGAGAGAGAAGGGAGAGAGGATGGAGAGGGGGCGTGTGGATCTTTTCATGACTAATGCTAATTGTTAAGGAAAATCATAATGAAAATTTATCTGGCAGTCATTACAACATAAGATTGCTCACGATGTCTTTCAAGAGTGACAAAGAGAGAGAGAGAGAGAGAGAGAGAGAGAGAGAGAGAGCGAGAGAGAGAGAGAGAGAGAGAGAGAGAGAGAGAGAGAGAGAGAGAGAGAGAGAGAGAGAGAGAGAGAGAGAGAGACGTTGAGAGAGAGAGAGAGAGAGAGACGTTGAGAGAGAGAGAGAGAGAGAGACGTTGAGAGAGAGAGAGAGAGACGTTGAGAGAGAGAGAGAGAGAGACGTTGAGAGAGAGAGAGAGAGAGACGTGGAGAGAGAGAGAGAGACGTGGAGAGAGAGGAGAGAGAGAGAGGAGGAGAGAGAGAGGGAAGTGAATTGGGAGGAGAGAGAGAGAGAGAGGAGAGGGAGGGAGAGAGAGAGGAAGAGAGAGAGAGAGAGAGATGAGAGACGGAAGGAGAGAGAGAGAGAGAGAGACGAGAGAGAGAGAGAAAGAGAGAGAGAGAGAGCCTGATCAGCAGAGAGTGTCAATCTCAACTCATTGCAAAGTAATGCAGGAAAGATATCGTCAAAAATTTGTAATCAATTATCATATTGATCCCAAATATCATTCATTATGTCATCATTATCGTCGTCTTCGCCATCATCATCATCATTATGTGTGTTTCTCTATAGCAGCAGAACGAGGTATGCGATGCAAATTAAGGAATTTTATAGCGATTCAGAACCTTATTTACATAATCATCAAATTTTTCGCTATTAAATCAATGACACGTATTTGTTACGTACAATTTCGCAAGCCAGGACAGATTAGTATATATATTTCTTCGCCATTTTCAATTTTTGGCTTTTTTTTCATTTTGAAGTGGGACTAACCGCCATTTTAAATTTTGAATCGGCAGCTCTGGTTCAGGTCAAAAAAATATATATATATATATCACACTCTTGATTTCTTTAGCAGCTTCTTCAGTACTTTGGTTAAAAAAGAAAAGAATGTTGTGTTCTTATCTTGGTTTTTATTTTCATATTTAGTTCTACCTACATACCATTCATTCAGATGTTATGTATCCAATGAAAGTAAATAATTCATAATCACACATTTTTCATTATTTTTCAAGTCGTAATTATCTCATGCTGTTGTTGTATCTTTCGAAAAGTTGGATGTTTTTATTTTTATTACGACTTATTATTAGGATCAACTAATTCCCTCCTCATATATCTTTAAAAAAAGAAAAAAATGATATAAGTAATATTGTTTTAGGGAAAATACATGTTCGTTTTTACCAATTAATGATCAGACAGCCCATTATCTTTCAGGTAATTAAGAAAAAAAGGGTATTAATTTTCAGCATATTAAGGGTAAATCTGTTAGAACAATAGCAAAGAGTGCAGCTGAATATATCTATAAGACACCTGGAATAAAAAATAAAATAAATAAATAAATAAATAAATAAAAAAAAACGTGAAATTATTCCAAATAACTTTTTATTCATTACGTTCCACAATCTAATTACGAGGAACAAATTATCACTCTTTCTCATCTCCCATTCCTTTATTCCAGGAACAATAAGCGAGTGTTTTTCCCTCCGGTTTTTTCTTTTTTTATTAGCATAGATCTCGTCACCGAAGACCATTGTAATATCGAAACTTTCTCGTTACAATAATCGTCTTTATCTGCATTAAAATCCTAAACCGGCATTTTTCTCTCCCAAGATCCGGCTCCCTCTTGCATTCTGTAGGAAGTGCCTGGAGATCATGTGAGGAAAGATTAGA
>NC_091560.1:44689612-44692112 GCF_042767895.1 Penaeus vannamei
AGGGAAGAGGGGAGAGGGGAGAGGAGGAAGTGGTGGAGGGAAAGGAGGGGTGGAGGGGTAGAGGGAAGGGGAGAGGAGGGAGGAGGAGGGAGGAAAGGAGGGGTGGAGAGGGAAGAGGGAGGAAGTGTTGGAGGGAAAGGGGGTGGGATGGGTGGAGGGAAGCGAGTGGAAGAGATGGAGGGAAAGGGGTGGGAGGGGTGGAGGGAAAGGGAGGAGGAGGGAGTGTTGGAGGGAAAAGGGGTGGGAGGGGTGGAGGGAAGGGGAGGGAGTGTTGAGGGAAAGGGGGGTGGGAAGGGGTGGAGGGAAGAGGAGGGAGTGGTGGAGGGAAGGGGTGAGGGAGGTGGAGGGAAGGGGAGAGGAGGAAGTGCTGGAGGAAAGGGGTTGGAAGAGATGGAGGGAAGGGGGAGAGGGAAGAGGAGGGAGTGGTGGAGGGAGCGGGAGGGGAGAGGAGGGAGTGCTGAGGGAAAGGGGTGGGAGGGGTGGAGGGGGGAGGAGGGAGAGTGCTGGGGAAAGGGGGTGGGAGGGGTGGAGGGAAAGGGGTGGGAGGGGAGGGGTGGAGGGAAGCGGGTGGAAGAGATGGAGGGTTGGAGGGAAAGGGGGTGGGAGGGGTGGAGAGGGGAGAGGAGGGAGTGATGGAGGGAAAGGGGGTGGGAGGGGTGGAGGGAAGGGGGGAGAGGAGGGAGTGCTGGAGGAAAAGGGGTAGGAGGGGTGGAGGGAGAGGGGAGAGGAGGGAGTGCTGGAGGGAAAGGGGGTGGGAGGGGAGGGGGAGGAGGAGGGAGTGCTGGAGGGAAGGGTGGGAGAGATGGGGGAAGAGAAGAGAGTGCTGGAAGGAAGGGTGGAGCAGATGGAGGGAAAGGAGTGGAAGAGGTGGAAGGAAGAGAATCGAGTGGAGGGAAGTTGAAGAGAAGGGCAATGGGAAAGACTGGGAGAGGCGGAGGAAGTGATAGAGGGAAGGAGGTAGGAGAGGTGGAGGGAAAGCGCGGGACGAGTTGGAGGGAAGAAGAGTGAGTGAAGGAGGAGAGAGGAGGAAGGAAGAGGAATAAAGGTGTAAGTAAGAAGAGATGGGATAAAAGCATAAATGAGGAGGAGGGAAGGAACGATAGGAACGAAAACAAAAGAGAGGAGAAGCGCAGAATTGGCAGAGAAGAAGGAGAAAGAGAAGAGGAGAGGCGAGAAAGACCGGAAAATAAGAGATAAAAGAGGAGGAGGGAAGAAGGAGGCAGGTGGAGGGAAGGGGGGAAGAGGATGAGGCAGGTGGAGGGAAGGGTGGGAGAGAAGGAGGGAAGGAGGAGGCAGGTGGAGGGAGGGAGGAGACGTGCGGAGTGAAAGGCGAAAGAGGAGGAGGGAAGCAGGAGGAGGCGGAAGGAAGGACGGAAGAGAAGGAGGGAAGTAGGAGAAGATGGCGGGAAAGAGCAAAGGAGGAGAAGATGGAGGGAAGGGAGGAGAAGATAGAGGGAAGGAGGAGAATATGGAGGGAAGGAGGAGAAGATGGAGGGAAGGACGGAAGAGAAGGAGGGTAGGAGCAGAAGATGGAGGGAAGGAGAAGAAAAAGGAGGGAAGGGCGGAAGAGAAGGAGGGCAGAGGAGGAGAAGATGGAGGGAAGGAGGAGAAAAAGGAGGGAAGGACGGAAGAGAAGGACGGCAGAGGAGGAGAAGATGGAGGGAAGGAGGAGAAGACGGAGGGAAGGACGGAAGAGAAGGAGGGCAGAGGCGGAGGGAAGGAGCACGAGGGGCGGGGGGGGGAGGGGGCGGTCCTGTAACAATGCATAAAAAGTGGATTATGAGGAAACGTGAACGTAATGTCCGCCATTAAGGCACAAATGAAGCCAGGAAGACAGCGCGTTCTCGCCCTTAACGTCAATTCTTTTATTTCTTCGCTTCTCCTTCTCATCCTGTGTGTCTGCCGGTCTGTCTCGGTACACACATACGCACATGAATACGTGTACACACACACACACACACACACACACACACACACACACACACACACACACACACACACACACACACACACACACACACATATGTGTCTGTATATCTATCTATCTATCTATCTATCTATCTATCTATCTATATCTATATCTATATCTATATATATATATCTATATCTATATCTATCTATCTATATGTATATATATATATATATATATATATATATATATATATATATATATATATATATATACATACACACATACACACATATAATCGTGTATTTGTGTGTATGATTGCTATCCCACACACACACACACTCACACACCTATATAATTGTCTGCCCATTAATCATCATCATCCTCTTCCTCTTCTTTGCTAATCTCTGCTCTCTGTCTAATTCTCCTTTCTCTCTTTCTTATTCCCTTTGTCTCCTCCATTATCGGTCTTCGTTTCTCAGCCTCCTTCTCCTCTCCCCTTTTCTCCCTTCTTTCTTCTCCTTTCCTATTTCTTGCTACGCTGATCTCTTCCTCGTTCATTTTATTTCTCCTTTATTTTCCTCCTTCATT
>NC_091560.1:44724612-44729612 GCF_042767895.1 Penaeus vannamei
AATAATAGTAATAATAATAATAATAAATAAATGAATAAATAAATAAATAAATAAAAAATATGTCAATCAAATGGCAACACTAACGTCATAACGATCAGCCAATGAGAGCGCACTATAAGATACCAGATATAACTAGTTACACAATTATTTGTATAATTTACTCGAAATTGTTATAATAACCAAACGTAAAACAAAAAAATTCCCTCTTTTATTTATCATAACAAAAAGTTTCTGACCATTAACGGCCGTCAGGAGACACTGGCGAAAAAATTCAAATTCATTTTTTGTTTCAGCAGAACAAAGGAAGTGGAGCTACCTGGACGTGTGTACCTTGATGGTGATGATGGTGATGACGATGGTAGTGGTGAGGGTGATGATGGTGATGGTGATGTTGATGATGGTGATGGTGGTGGTGATGTTGATGATGGTGATGGTGATGATAATGTTGATGGTGGTGGTGATGAGGGTGATAGTGATGGTGGGGATACTGATGGTGTTGATGAGGATGAGGATGGTGATGTTGATGGTGATGATGCTTTTGATAATGGTGATGAGGATGACGATGATGGTGATGGTGATGATTGCGGTGGTGATGGTGATGGGGATGATGATGAAGATAGTGATGATGATTGATATTGATAATGATGATTGATATTGATGATGGTGGTGATGATAATGATGATGGTGATGGTAGTGGAGGCGATGATGATGGTAATGTCGATGGTGATGATGATGAGGATAGTGTTGATGATTGATATTGATGATGATAATGGTGCTGATAAGGATGATTACCATATAGATCTGAATGAACAAACAAGCAAATCCTCTCCCTCGTCATCAGACAAAGAATACACATCATAAACCACAAATGAAACGCCTCTTCGTTCTATATTGTGATATACTCTTGCGCAACCGGCGGTGTTAATGAAGTTCTCCCTTAAAAGGACGGACAGCGAAAGTGCGGACAGAAAAAATAAATCAGATTTTTCTATTACCGTATTATATAGTTTAACGGTATTCTGTTTAGTTTTGTAGTCTGGGTCGGATTTTGTTTGTTTGTTTGTTTGTTTAATGAATGTATATTGTTTGTATGAGGATCTTGTCTGTTGTGTAAGTGTCTGGCGATGTATAGACATATATATGATTGCAATAGTATATGTATATAAACATGTATATATATATATATATATATATATATATATATATATATACATATATATATATACATATATATATATATACATACATACATACATACATATATATATATATATGCATACATACATACATGCATACTTATATACATATATACACACACACACACACACACACACACACACACACACACACACACACACACACACATATATATATATATATATATACATACACACCTGGGTTTTATTTCTGTTAGAGTTATAACACCAACAGTGCTAACAGCGGCAGCGGTGCATGGTTCCCACGCTGCCCACGGAAAAGGAAGCGTGGGCAGTCAGCCTCGGGCCGCCTTCATGGACGATGTTCCAGTTTGTGTCCACCTTCACTCCCCGAATAAAGCCAAGGTGGTAAGCCAGCCATTTGCTTTACCCTCACCTGATGTCCCTTCAACAGTTCCCATGTTCCATGTAAACAATATGCAAACTATATAATACATACATTCGCTTATGTTCATATACATAAATCTTAATTCGTATGTGTAGGTGTGTCTATTTGTAAGATACTTATTTATAAATGAATATATATATATATATATATATATATATATATATATATATATATATATATATACACACACACACAGATATATAGCATAATATATACATATAGATCCGCATATGTATATATCTTTCACACACACACACACAATATATATATATCTGTCTATATGTATATATATAGTATAATATATTATATATATATATATATATATATATATATATATATATATATATATATATATATATATATATATATATATATATATAAATATATATATATATATATATATATATATATATATATATATATATATATATATATACAATCTATGTATTAATTTACATATTTTTTTTATCAATTTGTAAAAGCAGCTGGCCTTCTTGACGTTGAACAGAAACAAACAAAAAAAACAGAAAAAAAAACAGAAACAAACAGAAAAAAAACAACAGAAACAAACAGAAATCGAAGGATCGCAGATGGTGAGAGTCTGTCCACCGAACCACTTCAGTAAATCAAGAAATGTCGACAGGAAATGAAATGCACTCAGAGAAATTAGAGCAACGGCGACTGTCACAAATTTGTCACGCGGGTATTTTGTTGCTAAGGCGGCAGTGGTGGTATGCGCGCTGGTATAGGTGGGTATAATTAAGGCAGAAATGGTGGGTATAATTAAGGCAGAAATGGTATGCGCACTGGTATAGGTGGGTATGATTAAGGCAGAAATGGTGGGTATAATTAAGGCAGAAATGGTGGTATGCGGACTGGTATAGGTGGGTATAATTAAGGCAGCAGTGGTGGTATGCGCGCTGGTATAGGTGGGTATAATTAAGGCAGAAATGGTGGTATGCGCACTGGTATGGGTGGGTATAATTAAGGCAGAAATGGTGGTATGCGGACTGGTATAGGTGGGTATAATTAAGGCAGCAATGGTGGTATGCGCGCTGGTATAGGTGGGTATAATTAAGGCAGCAATGGTATGCGCGCTGGTATAGGTGGGTATAATTAAGGCAGAAATGGTGGTATGCGGACTGGTATAGGGGGGTATAATTAAGGCAGAAATGGTGGTATGCGTACTGGTATAGGTGGATATAATTAAGGCAGCAATGGTATGCGCGCTGGTATAGGTGGGTATAAATTACTGGAATTAACACGACTTGAGTGGATCGATTGACTAAATAGACTGATTGATTACATGTGATATTCGTATGCCTTTGTCCCTCATTGAAACCAGGTCTAATATACTGGACTACATTACAGACTGATAATTTTACTCAATTCTCTTTACTGTCTCCTCCCTAAAATCCTTTAAAAAAGTATTAGGTCCTGTCTACAACCCAAATCTCTAAAAGGATTCCTCCCTAAAATCCTTTAAAAAAATATTAGGTCCTGTCTACAACCCAAATCTCTAAAAGGATTCGTATAAGTCTAAATCGACGAGATATATAAGGGAGATTCGCCCACGCACGCACGCACGCACGCATACGCACGCATAAGTTGGATAAACCTTGTACCAGAACACTTGTGAAATATGCAGCTAATTCGAGTGAGTCTGGGAGAGAATATGCACACGCGAGGGTATATGAATAGGTATAAATCCGTATAAATACATATACACTGATACATAGTGTATACACATATTCAAGCGTGTGTGTGTGTGTGTGTGTGTGTGTGTGTGTGTGTGTGTGTGTGTGTGTGTGTGTGTGTGTGTGTGTGTGTGTGTGTGTGTGTGTGTGTGTGTGTGTGTGTGTGTGTGTGTGCATATCTATAAATACACATGCTCAGGCTCCCTCACACGTTCACTCACTCACTCACTCACTCACACAGATTAAGATTTATGCATACGAACATAAACGTATGTATTATATAGTTTGCATATTGTTTACATATAAATGCAAGCTTGGGGTACATGGAAACGTAACTCAGGTATATGTAATGATTCTCGTTAACACTATTACACGCAAATCTGATATAATCTCCCTCCTAATCGAGAAATAGATATTAAACGTAAAATCTGCATTTCCATATGTATATTTCACGTATATTTTGCTTGCTCATATCGCAGTTACCATTTTTTTAGCAGTATTCATATATACATTCTTTTATCGGATGCCGGTTATATATATATATCGTGTTGAGTACATTTCGCCTTACGCCGAACAGAAGCTACAGATCTCTTCAATATTCTCTTTAAGCCACAATCAACACCTTATCGCCAGTTACAGGAGAGAAACTGCGCTGTGTCACGTGATTCTTCTTTACATTGTGTCACGGAAAAGGGACGTAAAATAAGCTTAATCTTCAGAGGAGAATGTTTCAAGTATTATGACTATGGTTGTTTGTATATAATGGCAACGCCTAGAATCGCTGATTTGAAAGACGGGGAGGAAGAAAAGGGTGAAGGAGGAGGAGGAGGGGAGGAGGGGGAGGAGGAGGGGAGGAGGAGGAGGAGGAGAGGAGGAGCAGGATGAGGAGGAAGAGGAGGAGGAGGAGGAGGGGGAGGGTAGGAGAGGAAGAGGGGGAGGGGAGATGAGAGGAGGGTCAGCAGGAGGAGGAGAAGGAGAAGTAGAAGTAGAAAAAGAAAGGAAAATTATATAGTTGAATAGAACACCAATAGAAAAAGGGGTGTATGTCCTTCAGTCTTCAATCAAAATATATTTTTTTTCTTTGTGTGTGTGTGTGTGTGTGTGTGTGTGTGTGTGTGTGTGTGTGTGTGTGTGTGTGTGTGTGTGTGTGTGTCTACTGCAATTCCGACTATCTGATAATTTCACTGAATAGAACTTCATATAACAAATAACAATATCGTTTACAGTAGTAGTGCATTTACCTAAATTCTGGATTCAACTGCATAAACAGCATCAATTTTTGTTTAATGCCTTTTTTTTAGGATACTAATTCCCTATGTTTTATTAGAATCGAGAAAAAAAATATCAATGGATTGTTTAAAGATGAGTTTACCCTAACGCTAATCCCTAACCTTACTATTTATATATTTTTATTTATTTACTTATTTATCTATTAATTTATTTATTTATTTATGTATTTATTTATTTATTTATTTATTTTTACTATAATTGAGAAAAAAGTCCAGATTGTTCATATATGAGTTTCCTTTTTTCACATAATTATGAGCCGTCGCTTTTGTCAGCAAACCACAAGTCAGTATTAAATGTCCAGTTGGGAGCCTTGTTAACGTGACTGCTAGTTAAGGTGGAAAGTGATCACCTCCAATAACAAGGTGTTCCCTATTATCAGCAGGCTTTATGTTAAGGGTAACTCGCCCT
>NC_091560.1:44734612-44744612 GCF_042767895.1 Penaeus vannamei
CTACGGGCTTCAGGCTTGGGGGACGAGAGGGCATGAAGGGCTGACTGTGAGTCACAAATAACCAGACCACTGTTTCTGGTGCGCAGAAGTAGGCTTACACCATCCAGAAGCCCATGCAGTTCACAAGAGGTAGAGCTTGACCAGTCCTTCAGATGTCGTCCAGTCCATCCTCCATTTGGTGGTTTCTTAGTAGGGGAAAAGACAGCACAGGTCGTGCCCTTCTATCAGTTTGTAAAGACCCATCCACATAGATGGTGTGGGAGGCAGGAGTGGAAGATGTTATTTTGGCAATGGTCTCGAGGGCAAGTTGTTTCTGTTGGCAGGGTGTGGCCCTCCTACAAGTGGGTGTGTAGGAAACAGCTACAGGAGGAATCTGCCACAGAGGAGGACCATGGTCAATTTCTTCTTAGGGAACATTATCCAATCTTCTAAGGTTTCGGCAAACATTCCTAATAAGCGCATAGCCACCTGGTCGGAGTTGTGGGCGACGAAAATTGGGGCCAAGTGACATTCTAATGATGCCTGCATAATGTGGAGCAAGATTGGGGGAGTGGAGACACTTAACAGTAAAGCATGTTACATTGGCATAGATTCGTTCTACTAAAGGAGGGAGATGAAGTTCTTGCTGCATATTAACAATCCTAGTAGACATTGGGCATCCTAGAATGCAGCGCATTATTTTATTTTGAAAATTTACAAGCGGATCTAGCACTGTCCTGGAGAGTTGACTAAGAGCTGGAGATAGGTAATCAACTACTGAACGGATAAATGCAGTATAGATATTTCTGGCCACAGGAATGGAGACCCCAGCAGCATTGTTGGTTAACCAGCGGAAGGGTTCAAGGCACAGATGCAACTGTGTTAACAATTCCTGAACAATGGGATGAACACGCTGACGTGCCGGGGTGGTGGGAAGGACTCGAACTGGAGAGCCCAAATAAATATACTGTGTGCAGAATGGTATAAGGCTGGGGCCCACTGAAAATTCAGGCAGTGTTCATGGGTTTTGTGGAGTGAAGATCCTGCTTTTTTCAGGAGATGGTAAGGGCACATGAAGAGGACGACTCGGAAAATGAATGTAGGATATGCTGCAAATCTTCTGGGGAGTTGGAGTGAACACAGATGTCGTCAGCACAGCATGTGACTGTTGTCCCTGGGATGTCAGGGAGCTTGGAGATGAGGCGGTGCATAAG
This sequence comes from Penaeus vannamei, assembly GCF_042767895.1. Lineage (NCBI taxonomy): Eukaryota > Metazoa > Arthropoda > Malacostraca > Decapoda > Penaeidae > Penaeus > Penaeus vannamei. The sequence continues at coordinate 44,735,806 of NC_091560.1, forward strand.
GATATTGAAAAGAAATGGACTAAGGACTCCTCCCTATGGAGTCCCAAGACCAAAGCACTTGGGTGTGCTGCAGGCACCTTCAAAGAGGATGATCTATTGCTTAGGTATCCTCATATCCATCGCAATAGGTTTCCACAAATACCAAAGTCCACAAGTTCGAGGATCACATCTGGATTTGCAACGTCAAAGGCACTTTTCAGGTCCATGAAAGCCACAAGGCGTGGAAGAGAGGCGGGTGTATAGCTCCAATAGTGTGTGCTGCGCTGTGGCAAGAATCCATATAATCTGGATGAGAGTTTATCCTGAAGGCGATACATGAGGCAATTCAGGAGGATGCATTCCAGCACTTTATAGAAGCAAGATGTAAGGGATATTGGTCTATTGTCAGTGCCAGGCTTAGGAACAGGTACAATTAGGCTCTTTGTCCAGTCTTGTGGCACATATCCATGTCTGAGGCAGAGGTTGTAAAGGTGTAAGAGGGGATCACCAGGGACTTTCAGGAGGAGGCGTAAGACAGAGTATGTGATCCCATCATCACCTGGAGTTGTTGCCTTATCCCTAGCAAAAGCAAGGCGAAGTTCATCCTTTGTTATTGGAATGTCTTCCTCCTCATCTTTCTTAAGCAGGGCTGCTGACAGGCTTAGAGCACGGCGAGTTTTCTGAGATGAGAGCGCCTCTTATACATATGAAGGAAGGCTTTGAACACTGGCTTGCTGCGACCAGGCCTCAACGAGATCTTGTGCATACCGAACTGGACTGTGATGGATAGCACTTGGGATCTTTTTCTTTAAAGCCTTCTTGATAAGTCGCCACATGGACCCCACACTGGTCTGATGATTGATGGTATTCGTGAAATCATGCCAGGCATCACGATGAACACATTGTTGTAAGGCAACAAGGGCACTGCTGGACGTCTGGTATTGCTTCAAGTTGTCTGGAGTTGGATCCCTCTGATAGACAAGGCTGTCCTCTACTGCCTGTCTCTCTGCTGCCTTGATGCGTCTACCAAGTGTCTACTCATGAGCTCCAAACTGGCGCTTAATGTCTGGTCTGCGAACATAGTGGTTATAAAATTCGTGTGTTAAAGATACAAGAGGCGAGTATAACTTCTCAGGAGAACTGAGATCAAGCTTGAAGAGACCAGTTATGTAGGAAATATAGTTAGAGCAGTACTTTGGAGGGATATTGATATAGGTGCACTGATAGGCAGATGAATGCACTGTAGGGATCGAGTTCTGAAGGCTGAGGGCAAGGTGATTAGAGAAAAGAGCAGACACAGATGAGCACTTGACCTGAGATGCTACAAGTCCATAGGTAAGTATGTGGTCAAGGGTGCATCCTCGAGAATGCGTGGCACCTCCTGTATCCCAGCGAGTTAGGTGGTTGTGCTGTATGAACTCCAGAACTTGTGTGCCACTGTAGTTGACAGTATTAGAACGTCCACCTAAGGCAGGATGCCGAGCGTTAAAACCACCCATATATATTATGCTATGGTCCATAGGAGAAGAGAGAGCATCAATATTCATCCTTCCTGGGGCAGAATAGACATTGCAGAGACGAATCGCCCCTACTCCCAGCTTAACCTCGAGGAGTTGAAAAGTGGTATTGTCATTATCTGATGTACGGAGCAGTCGGTGCTGAACAGAGGAATGGATATAGGTAACGAGCCCATTTCTAACATGAACATAAGAAACATAACCACTGAGAGTTGGTGCTGCAGTTCTTATAGCATGTCTAACAAAAGCCTCTTGTATGAAGATGACATTTGGATGATGACAATAAACATATGCCTTAAGTGAGGTAATTTTAGCAGGAGACGTTATGCCACAAGCATTCCAAGAGAGTACATGAAGGTTTGTGCTACTAGTGAACATTACTCCTATGCTTACGTGAGCCAGTGAGGTGGGAGGCGTCGGCAAATAATTGTTTTGGGGTGAGCCATGTGAAACCGGTCCCACTGTGGGAGTGGTCAGTTTCAAAGCGAGTAGGTAGTGAATCCAGCTTGTCGGTAAGAGATGTAACAGAAGTGATGATAACCTGTTGGGCTTCAATGAGAGACTTGAGTGTTGTGTCGTTAGTTGCCAGTTTGGTGGAAAGATCGGCAAGTGAGGCTGCTAGAATATCAAAGCGGGACTCAATGGCGTCAAAACGAGCCTCAATGGTGAGGCGTGCTGCAAGGGAGGCACACTGCGAGTTAAGGGAGTCAACTGCTTTTTGAAGTGAAGACCCTTGTGTGGGACCTGGGTTGGAAACAGTAGGGCAGGGTGGTGCAGGAGCGGGCAATGATACAGGGTATATGCGAGGCTGCAGAGGCAGGATTGCGGTGGATGGTTGAACGTCTGGCGCACCAATGCCACACGTTCACTCCGGGCAGGTGACATCTAGGACACTTCCATTTCGCATCAGTCTTGGGTGGTGGGTCTTGACGTGAAATTGATGCAGCAGCAGAGGGAGGGGTACGGTGAATGCAGGTGCGGGAGTCATGTGCACCTGAACACCAGGCACACTTCTCAGATGCAGTGCAGTATTAGGAAATGTGGCCAAGGCCCCAACATTTGTAACACCATGGTTGCTCATCCTGCATTTTGCGTAATTCACATGATGGGAGGCATGGAAGGAAACTGAGAGTAACAGTTGGCGGTGGTGCCTCAGGAAGACTCCAGGTAATAACCAGTCGATTAATGGGTACACCGTTCTGATGAATACGGTGAGCAGAATAAACACCAAGTAATTCTTTAGCCTTGGAGGGATCTACACTAACCGGGTACCGGTTGAGGAGAAAGGTGGAATATTTGTGAGGCCTCTCAAGCGAATATTGCTCATCAAGCTACAGAGCCGAGAATTCTCCTCATGTCATACTGTCTTTAACATCCTCACGTTTTCTTGATACATAAACAAACCGGGATGTCACTGCTGACATTTTGACCTCGGCAAGATTGCGATCTAGACTGAATGCTCGGTTTACCTCAGCCAGCCATCGAAGCTTTACGTCTACGCTAAGGTTATCTCTGAATACAAGTCTGACATACTCTGCTCGCGACGCTAATGTTGGGGAGGGCTGATTACGCACAGCGGTAGGCCTATGCGATATGCCATGACACGACAGAGGCAGAAGTTGATTGTCAGGGGCCACATCACGAGTCTCACAAGGAGGCGAAGAACCCTTGCGTCTGGTTGACTTGGCAGCGGGCGACAAGGGCTCACAATCGGCGTCCGAGGTGGAGTCCATTGGCCGCTTACTAGAGGTGTGGGGTCGGGACGCGGCGATCGACTTCGTGTCTGTCCTCCCAACCTGAGGTGGTAACAACGAACAGTCTTCCTCACGCATCTCCTCTTCGCCTACTGCTGGATCAGCATCTAGGTCAACGAGGGAAACTGGTCCTGTATAATCCATAATAACTATGCCTCGACTAGGGCACAGGAGCAGCACATGGCGTCAACAGTGCTACGACCTACAGTGCGCATGCGCAATGGCGGGCAACACCGATCAGAGGGGCCTGGACACAGAATCTTATTTTCCCCCCTGTTATTATAGGCTAAGTCCAAAGCTACTTTTTAGCACACTTTCCTCAGCGATGCAACAGACCTTTACGGTGTTTTGTGCGGCAGCAGGCGTCTGGAAGGTCTGAATAAAGCAGGGAACAGTGGAAAATAGAGGAGCACACTCTGAGCCTTTGTTTACATCTCCGCATGCGGAGAGAGAGAGAGAGAGAGAGAGAGAGAGAAAGAGAGAGAGAGAGAGAGAGAGAGAGAGAAAGGGAGAGAGTGAGAGTGGTGGAGACAGCGAGAAAGAGAGAAAATGATCTCTCCGATTTTTTTTTTTTTTTTTTTTTTTATGTACGAAATAGGCTTTGGTTGTACATTTAAACGAACTTCATTCGATCAACCAACGCACTTAATTCAAGCTGATCCCAAGCTCACCTCAGTCACGTGGACTTTGTCACGTGTTCTGGACGTGTTAAAGAGCTTACCAGGAGCTTCACGACCAAGGCCAAGTCCAGCTGGGAATAGTTCAGGAACCTTGATCTCTGCTTTAATTCTTATTTCTTTTCTTCTTCGAATTCTTCTTACTCCTCCTTCTCTTCCTGTTCTTGTTATTCCTCCTTCTTCTCCTCTTGTTCTTAACCGTGATCTTCCTATTTGTTGTTATTAGTTATTGTTATTATCATTATTATTAGTAGTAGTATCATTATTTTTTTATTATTGTTGTTATCATCATCATCATCGTTCCTCCTCTTTCTCTTCTCCTACTAGATAGATGGAGAGAGAGAGAAAGAGAAAGAGCGAGAGAGAGAGAGAGAGAGAAAGAGAAAGAGAAAGAGAGAGAGAGAGAGAGAGAGAGAGAGAGAGAGAGAGAGAGAGAGAGAGAGGGAGAGAGAGAGAGAGAGAGAGAGAGAGAGAGAGAAAACAAAACAAAAACAAAAATCAGATATATTGATAAATATTTGTAATTAGAAAGACTAGTAGCGGATTAAATATGAATAATAGATTACTCGATTCAAGGTCAGGGTCTAAATATAGTTTTTAATTAAGCCTGTAGCAGATACTTTAATTATTCACCGTGAGAGGGATTAGAGCCTACAGAACAATGATGACACGTTATATTTATAAAGTCAGAGAGAATACAAGATTAACGTCTTTGTCTTCTGGTTCCTAAAGATGCAGTGTGTGTGTGTGTTTGTGTGTTGGGGGGGGGGGTGTACGTGTGTGTGTGTGTGTGTGTGTGTGTGTGTACGTGTGTGTGTGTGTGTGTGTGTGTGTGTGTGTGTGTGTGTTTGTGCTTGCGTGTGTGTGTTTGTGTGTGTCTGTACGCTTGTGTGTATCTGTGTGCGTGATTACACATGCTCGAGAATACAGCTACACAAGTATATCCGTATATGTATACATAACCCGTACGTACACACCAGCGCCCGTGTGTTCATACGGATCTCCACCCATTCGTACAAGCCTTTGTGCTCACCCTAATTGGCCGCCTATTTCACAAGTGTTCCGGCACAGGATTTATCCAAGGGACCAACTCAAGGGGATGATTACTTAATTCCTTCTAAGTGTCCATGACTGCCCTAAAGAGGATCAGAACTCTCTAATTATACGTGAAGCCATGACAAACTTGTGCTCGGATCCCGCCAGGTTACGTACAGGTGAATCCTTGCGTGAGTTATAATTACGCCCCCTTCGGTGTCCTCAGACCTTAAGTGGAAGAGGAGGAGGAGGAGGAGGAGGAAGTGGAGGAGGAAGAAGAGGAGGAGGAGGAGGAGGAGGAGGAGGAGGAGGAGGAGGAAGAGGAGGAGGGGAGGAAGAGGAGGAGGAGGAGGAGGAGGGAGTAGGAGGAGGAGAAGGTAGAGGAGATATAGGGGGAAGAGGATGTCCTCAGACCTTAAGTGGAAGAGGAGGAGGAGAAGGAAGAGGAGGAGGGAATAGGGGGAAGAGGAGGAAGAGGAGGAGGAGAAGGAAGAGGAGGAGGGAATAGGGGGAAGAGGAGGAGAGTATAGGGGGAAGAGGAGGAAGAGGAGGAGGGGGGAGGAGGAGAAGGAAGAGGAGGAAGGAATAAGGGGGAGGAGGAGGAGGAGGAGGGAATAAGGGGAAGATCAGGAGGAGAAGGAAGAGGAGGAGGAGATTGAAGTGGAGGGATAAGAGGAGGAGGGAGTAGGGGAATGAAGAGGAGGAGATTGAAGTGGAGGGATAAGAGGAGAAAAAGGCGGATGATAAAGATGATAAAGTGCTGTGGTCGAGGACTAGGAAGAACTAGTTAATGGAAAAGAACAAAAAAGAAAAGAAATGCATGAAGATAATGGAAAAGAACAAAAAAGAAAAGAAATGCATGAAGAAAAAAATAAGAAAGGACGGAAAAGGAGGAGGAAGAAGAAAAAAAAAGAGGAAAGTGAAACAAGAGAGGAAGAAAAATGGCTTAATTAAAGAACAAATAAGAGATTGGAAAAGGAGGAAGAGAAGAAAACAAGAGAGAAATGAAATGGAAATGAGCAAAGGCAGGTCACACACAGACACAGACACACACACACACACACACACACACACACACACACACACACACAGAGAGAGAGAGAGAGAGAGAGAGAGAGAGACAGAGACAGAGAGAGCGAGAGAGAGATTACCAGCGAAGCACGATGAAAGCACAGGCTATATAAGGACATCAGGAAGTCCTTTGAATACCACTTCGTTCTGCCGGTGTCGTTAAGCCGTTTCCCGGGACGAAATGCCACTGAAACCCAGTAGTCCGCTAACGGTTGTTTACTGCCTGGTTCTCCGTAAGGGTCATTTTCCCTAATTATAGGAAGGAACAAGAGGCTTTAGGTGGCGTCTCGTGGTCGCGTTGGTGTTCTTTTTGTTGCTGTTGTGTCTGTTCGTTTCTGTGTGTCTGTGTCTTTGTCCCTGTGTGTCTGTGTGACTGTTTATGTTTGTTTATATCTCTGTGTTTGTTTTTGTCTCTCTTCCGCTCTGTCTGACCTTGTTCCTCTCTGTTTGTTGTTGGTCTGTCTGTTTGTTTCTGTCCCTGTGTTTGTGTCTATCTCTGTCCTTCTCTCTGTCTTCCTTCTCCGTCTGTTTCTCTTCCTGATTGCTTCTGTCTTTGTCTCTGTCTTTGTCACTGTCCATGTCTCTGCTCCTGTTACTGTCTCTGTCTATGTACAATTATGTGTGTCCATCTCTGACCCTGTCTCTGTCTGTCTCTATCTGCCAGTCTTGGTTTCTATTCGAATGTCTCTCAGTCTCTCTCTCTCTCTCTCTCTCTCTCTCTCTCTCTCTCTCTCTCTCTCTCTCTCTCTCTCTCTCTCTCTCTCTCTCTCTCTCTCTCTACTTTCTTTTTTTGTGTTTCTGATCTTGACATATTTGACAAATAAATCACGGATTTTTCGACAGCTAAAATTCTCTCTCTCTCTCTCTCTCTCTCTCTCTCTCTCTCTCTCTCTCTCTCTCTCTCTCTCTCTCTCTCTCTCTCTCTCTCTCTCTCTCTCTCTCTCTCTCTCTCCCTCTCTCTCTAAAGAAAAAAAAAAGTTTATGTGAATCAATAACCACACGTTGACCCGAAAATTATAACTATTAATTATAAAGACAATATTTGATAAAATATTAATAGTCCAACAAGGAACAACTACAATAATGGTAATAATAATGATACAATGATAATAATAAAATTGATAGTATTGATAATTGTTAGCGATAGTATTAGTAGTACTAGTAAAAGTGGTATTCATTTTATCATTATTATTGTAATTAATGTTATCCTCATAATATTTTTATCTTGATAAAAGTAATACTGATTAAGATAACAGTAATAATACTAATAGTAAAAAATGTAGTGATTATGATCATGATAATGACAATGATGATGATGATGATGGTAATAATAATAATGATAATAATAATAATAATAATAATAATAATAATAATAATAATAATAATAATAACAGCAACAACAACAATAATAATGATAATGATTATGATGAAAATAGCATTAACCAGAAGCACGCAGCGAGCACATACCTTCGCTAAGACAACAGGGTGACTAATGCCATAAAAAGTAATCCCTCTTGAAGAATTACATTAAAATCACCGCTTTCTCAAGTACACGGGTGACGTCCGTGTTTTCCTATATCACAAGGCTAATGAATCCTTTAAAAAATTATGGATCCGGACCATGATTTAAGTCAAAACCGAAGTATAATAGCATGTAAATTGGACTCAGTAAGACCTTTGGTAGAAAAAAAAAAAAAAAAAAAAAAAAAAAAAAAAAAAATATATATATATATATATATATATATATATATATATATATATATATATATATATATATAAATGTTCATAATCAACAAATTAACCAACGCTACAAACACATAGTCTCTTTGGCGAAGGTAATAATAATGATAATGATAATAAAATAAGAATAAGAATAATGATAACAACAATAATGATAATAATAATGATGAAGATGATAATAATTATAATGATAAAAATAATGATGATAATAAAAATAATGGTAGTAATGATGATAATAAAAATAATGATAGTAATGATGATAATAAAAATAATGATAGTAATGATGATAATAAAAGTAATGATAGTAATGATGATAATAAAAATAATGATAGTAATGATGATAATAACAATAGTGATGGTAATGTTTGTAGTTGTAATAATAATGTTGAAAGTATTAATGATAAAAGAACTTGGTAATAAAGATAAGGGTAATATTAACAAAGATAAGAGAAATAGTAATAATAATTAGTATGATGATGCTAATAGTGACAATAACAATGTTGATAGTAATATATGCTGCTAATAATGATAATAATTATTATTGCAATAATAACATTTATCATTATAATCCTAGTGATTTTGAATAATATTAGTGACAAAAATAATGATGAGGATGATTATGATAATATCGTTATTGATACTGGAGAATGATAATAATGATAACGAGGATAATAATAACGATAGTAATAATAACGATGATAATGATAATAAAGATAATGATGTCAATAACGATGATAATGACAATATCAATGATAATAATAATAATAATAATAATAATAATAATAATAATAATAATAATAATGATAATGATAATAATAATAATAATAATAATTTCAAAGGTGATAATACCAACAGCAAAAATAACAACAATGATAATGATAATACCCGGATGCGGTCACTCTGCCAGCATCTAATATCGAAAAGGTTTCTTCATCTCCAATATATTTGCTCAGAATTCACCTCCTGGGAACAAAATTAATATCGACTCACAGACACGATTAGGAGTGAAGGAAACGTGTATTTCCGCAAATAAC
>NC_091560.1:44752112-44759612 GCF_042767895.1 Penaeus vannamei
CGTAATAGCAAATATATTTTTAATCATCACAGTAATAAATTATAATAGGCTTTTGCAACAGTTTCAGTTCGTGTTAATGTTTCGTAAAAGTAATTATATTTTTCGGTTTCAAAATTATTAAAGATGGTAATATAGTCCTATTTCGTAAAGTTAACGTCATTAGAAGTGACAGTGTTTCGTAATAGCAATAATAGTAGGTTTCGCAAGAGGGATAGATAATTATAGTCTTTACTCTAGTAGCATGGGACAAATATTGACTTAGATGAGATAACGAGATCTATAGCAAGCTCGTGAAACAATAGGGTGACCTTTCGTGTTCGAATAATAAATGATAATTGAGTTTTGCTTCGAATTAAAAAGTTTACCATTTAATTCTCAACATCACTTACTTCATTGTCTATGTCATCATCATTATCATTGTATTGTTAGGAGACACAAAAACCCGCCGTATGACAGACTTCTTTATTGCTTATCATTCAACCTGTAAAACAAAAAACATGTAATACAATATTCTATACATCAACGTTATATCCTCAATATTCGTGTGTGTGTGTGTGTGTGTGTGTGTGTGTGTGTGTGTGTGTGTGTGTGTGTGTGTGTGTGTGTGTGTGTGTGTGTGTGTGTGTGTGTGTGTGTGTGTGTGTATGTATATGTATGTTCAATATTCAAGATGATGTTTTTTAACACAATAACATTATACATAAAGATGCTCCATGTCTAATATCACAAATAAGAAATATTTCATACAAATAAAAGATAACATTTATCACTTACAGAATCAGCCTTTGTGTCTTGAATACAAATACCACGCCTCAGAATTAAATGTCTCTCTCAACACAGCTTCAATCTAAATAAAATCAAACGAATTAAAGGTAAATAAAATCAAACGATTTAAATGTAAACATGTTTAGTCAAATTCATCTGCTTCTCACAGGTTAACCTAACATCATCCACGTGACTGGTTCGAGTAAATATTTCATATCTTTAAAGCACTTTTCCGGTATTTCTGCCATTCACTGCTGCTTACATGCATACTTTGAACAATCACGTACCTGTGTACAATACGGTGAGAACCGTCCATCACAAATAATCAGGAAAATCTTGATTTCTTTTCAATAATCCAGGCTCCTGCCAAAGCGACCGCCACCAAAGACAAAAGTGCATCGCCTTGCGCAGGGACAAACACTCGAAACAAACGATTTTTTTTTTCTAAATACATAAGATTATCATTTATAATGATACAATCATTATCATTATCATTATCATCACCATCATTTTCATCATCACTATCACCATCATCATCATCATCACCGTCATTGCCGTCATCATACTTATTATCATAATCAATATCATATAATCATCAAAATGAATCGCAATGAATATGGAAGCACCGTCATCACTATCACCATCATTATCATCATTACCAATCACTATCACCAACATCATCATCATCACCGTCATCACTATCACCAACATTATCATCATCACCATCATTGCCGTCATCATACTTATTATCATAATCAATATTATATAATCCTTAACATGAATCGCAATGAATATGGAAGCACTGTTCCCTTCAAAATGAGAGGTTAACCTCACTCAAAAGTTTACAATAACCCCAACATCACTCCAAGCAGAACACCAAGACTGAACAAACCAACTAACAATACCTACCCCTCAAACTAATAATAATAATAATGATGATAATAATAATAATAATAATAATAATAATAATAATAATAATAATGAATAAATAAATAAAACAAAGAAAAATATGAAATATGACAAAAACAAAGAAATGAAAAAATCGTAAAATAAAAAAGGGGGAAATACCACTCTCTGTATAATGTTCTCACACCAGTAAACCCTCTCATTGAAGACACAGTCCTCGTTAAAATGGTGAGACTTTCTCGAGGTGAGCTGTCACACACAGCCCTCTCTTGCTTAAACCCCTTAGCCATGAAGATAACATTAGGAGGGGGTATATACAATCAGGAACTCTAATGCAGATATATGGGTAGCTGTACAGTGTTTCATAGGCTAGGATTATGTCCTGTGCAGAGTGTAATGGTTTAATTGTGCTGTATGGTGTCTAATTGCCTTCTGTGCTGTAGACATTGGGATTATGTCCGGTTTGCACTGTAATGTGAAGGTATGGGGGTAATATTGTGCCAATTGTATCTCACTCTATTTTTAGATTAATCTGTTTTAATTTTTTATTCTTATTCATTTGTTAAAATTCATATTATATATATATATCTATATATTTTTTCCTTTTAATGATATTTTCTAAACTCATTTCCATCCGTGGTAATTAATTCAAGTAAAATTAGCAACACAATTATTTTATATCATAAACACGCGAGAAGTGATGATGGTAGTAATTATAATTAAACAATTGCAATTGTTGTAATGCTCCTAAAATCAAAAGTATCAATCACAATATTCCTAATACTCGAATACTCTCGAATATTAATTTAAAAAAATGATTATCAGAATCAGAATCAAAGTAATAACAGTAACAACAAAATAACAATAACCATAACAATTACGATATCTATATATTTACAATGGTGATAATATTAGTAAATACTTCAAATATACGATATTAATGACCTAACAGTCGGATCACCTGATATTCGACTTGAACTTCCCAAAATTAAATGGTTTTAGATTTTCCAAATGACAGCATAATGAATAATGGTTATTTGCTGACATGACTGCTAGAAAGACTGTCATTAATTTTATGAAGTTACTCAATTCATCTTGTCTCACAATACCGCTTATATCACTAAATTGTCCTTTGGTATGGACAGGCTATATATCTGTAGAATTATAGATTGAGAGATAGAAATATTGATCTGTAAAGATAGTTGTCTTTTGTAAATGCCTTTTGCTTTGTTCATATTTTCACACACACACACACACACACACACACACACACACACACACACACACACACACACACACACACACACACACACACACACACACACACACACACACACACACACACACACACACACACACACACACAACAAATTTAACATAACATTTACCTATCTCTAAACATGCTTGTTTTCTCCATGCGCGATATAACAACTCGTACTGCGTACATCCTCCTTCTAAACTTTAATGGAAAGTAAATGTCATTATCCAGACAGAATTAATCCAATTTGAATATGGACATTATCTCTCTCATTTTGATGGAATATTTCCACTGTCTACATAATTATTCTCAGAGACTATGAGGCGGTATCCTTATAATAATGACGTGATATTGAGATGTCGCATTCGGATGATTGTAATCTTAGGATATGCAATACTCACCATCTGTTTTCTCTGTTTTTCTGTCTGTTTATCTGTCTGTCTGTCTGTCTCTATCTCTCTCTCTCTTTCTCCCTCTCTTTCTCTGACTCTGTCTCTGTTTCTCTCTGTCTGTCTGTCTGTCTGTCTGTCTGTCTGTCTCTCTCTCTCTCTCTCTCTCTCTCTCTCTCTCTCTCTCTCTCTCTCTCTCTCTCTCTCTCTCTCTCTCTCTCTCCCTCCCTCCCCCCCCTCTCTCTCTTCTTTCTTTCTTTTATCCTCCTCCTCTCTCCTTCCTCCCCCTCTTCCTCCCATCCCTCCTTCACCTCGCCCCAAGACGCTCTATCGAAGAGGCCGAAAGACGAAAGCGAAGTGTGTGATATTGGATATCGGACGCAGCCAAATTATTTCGCCGATACCAAAGCCGTAGAACAAACCTAGCCAATCGGACGAAGGGATCGTGGTGGGGCTTTGATTCATCACTGGTCGGTTGGTAATGGTGTCCGATTCCTCGCGTTGGGTCGAGGCTTTGACCTTCACTTAGCCCCAAGTGGCCTTTGTTCTTTCAACTGTTGCTTCTAGAACGCCACCATATTTATTTTCGGTATTTTACTTAATAAAGATGAAAAGTTACAGTCGTCTGTACACAAACCTATATAAAATACATATTTCATACACACACACACACACACACACTTTTCTATTTATCATCATTCTGAACTTATGAAACACTACATTTATTTTAGTGCGAGTACGCGTACGTATTTACGTCTGTCTGTTAGTACATAGATGAACTTGTATTTAATTACGTATGTGTATCTAACACCTTACCTTGACATGAAACAGGGTGTATGCTAGTATTGGACACCTGGAAGGTACGAACAACTAATTGATGTTTTGACTTGGATGCCGTGGACAGCATGATCCATACGTGACGATGAAAGACTCTGAATAGGTTAGAAAAACAAAAAGGTAATTTTCTATATTACGTCCGCATAAACGATATCGACGATTTTGGTATCGTTGGATTCCTCTCACTCTATACAATGCAAATATGTAGGTTTTATTGCTCGCCCCCCCCCCCCCCCCCCCCGGTTAGCAGCAAACTTGGCCCCGATGTCGGAGCGGCGGACGTAATACATAAAATTACCCTAATAATATAACCCCACAGTGAAAATAATCATGATTATTCACATGACTTTTCATTGCAGGGGGCTGCTGCCCCCAACCTCCGCCGCGGAAACAAAACCTCCACCACATATTCACGTCAGGATAGAGCGCACACTCACTAGATGCGGAGCCGATAACCTACAACAACCTAGGATTTTTAAGGTACTAACCTGATTGGTAGATGCCGCTAATAGTGGGGAGGGCGCTCCTTTGCCGCAGAAGGTGAAGGAGGCAGGTCCTGGCTGGTTGCTTTTTCCCTGAGGAAATCCGTCTCGGAGTACGAGCGCCCTCCACACTCGGCCATCGCGGCGGCTATGGCGAAGTACTGAACGCGACGGTTATTTCGGTTAGGAATACGGATGTCGTTGGTCCAGAGGACGGGAAACTCGACCTTGAGGCCATCGGCGTAACATCGAAAGAGGCGCAAAACCTCCGACATCGGCGATAATTCTGTAACGCTCTAGCCTGCCGGGAATACGTGGTGGAAGTTTTGTTTCCTCGGCGGGGGTTGGGGGGACGTCATCCCTCCCAGGGGGGAGGTTACATGAACGTTATTTTACCTGTGCGTTGATGTTGATGACTGAGGACGTTATTTCTGGCGCATTTTCCCTGGAACCTTCCATGCCCTCCCTTGCTATCGGGGCCAAGTTTGCCGCTAACGGGGGGTTTCCGAGCAATAAAACCTACATATTTGCATTGTATAGAGTGAGAGGAATCAAACGATACCAAAATCGTCGATGTCGGTTATGCGAACGTTTTATAGAAAATTACCAACAAAAAATTAATATATATGATTTGACGACAGGACTTTTTGTTTATTTTTAATAAAGAGGTTACTTTTTATTGGTCTTTGTGTATAGTAATTTCTATAGTTTTTTTTTATTTCATTCATTTTTCCTCATATATACCTTGGGAGACGCATTATGATTGTTTAGATGGCGTGTAGGAAAATAAAGACAATTTAGAAATATGTTTTTTTTTTTTCTTTTTTTTAGGGTAATTTACACAAAGACAGCAATTTAGAAATATGATTTTTTTTTTTTTCTTTTTGCTTTAGGGTAACTTACACACAAACAAGCCTCATAACCACGCAAGCCAAACCAAGCGCACACAAGCAAGCGAACCCATTTCCACGCCCTCAGCCGTTGTCGCAGCCAGCGGATCCGATCCATCGCTGCCTCATGAATCGCCGACGCCCCAACATACCGCAACATGGCTCGCTGATTCGGGATGCATCTCTTTGAAATGCCGCGAATCGTGTATTGGCACAATAATTTCGCATTGTGGGCTCTTTGAATTCTGTTTTGCCAATGTTGAGTCGTTTCTGCATAGGTCGTTTCAATCTCTGAATGTGGTAGATTTTATGGGGGAAGATTAATAAGACTCGTGTTGTTTCGTTGGTTTAATCGCATCACTTGTTATGTCTATCTGGAAGCGCGGATTCCACGACACGAAGTAAATGGTCTACGAAAAAAAATGCAAAAAACAAAAAAAAAGACAAAAAGCAAAAGGAAAAAGAAGAAAATTAAGAAAAGGAAAAGAAAAAAATATCAAAGAAAAAAAGGTAAAGGAAAAAGAAGAAAAAAAAGGAAAACAAAAAAAAAAGGTAAAGAAACAGAAAAAGAAGAAAAAGAAAAAAAAAAGGTAAAAGACAGAAAAAAGAAATAAAGAAAAAAGAAAATGAAAAAAAACAGAAAAAGGGAAAAAGGAAAAAAAGAAAAATGAAAAGAAAAAATGAGAGAGAGAAAAATGTCATCACGCATCCCTCCTCCCAATCCTCACAGTTCCTACATTTCCTCCCCAAAGCCTACCATAACCCCTCCCCCCCTTATCCCCCCCTCCCCCCAACCTCCCTCCCCATCGACCCCAATTCAAACAGAACCGAATCGCGTTTTTCCCCAATTTTGCCGACGAATCATATCTTCATTTAGCTTCGAAACCGCCCCTCCCCGCCCCTCCCCGCCCACTCCCGCCCCTCCCCGCCCAGCTCTGCCCCTCCTTCTCACCGCCCCCAGCCCATCCCTCCCCTCCCTCCCACCCACTCCCGCCCCTCCCCGCCCACTCCCCACCCTCTCCCCGCCCACTCCCGCCACTCCCCGCCCCACCCTCTCCCCACCCACTCCCGCCCCTCCCCCCCCCTCCCTGCCCCTCCACTCGCCCACTCCCGCCCATTCCCGCCTCCCCGCCCACTCCCCGCCCATCCCTTCCCGATACATACGCATCCAGAGCAACCAGGAGGAACTACGCTCTTGACCTCTCTATCCCGCCCACTCCCGCCCCTCCCCGCCCACTCCCACCCCTCTCCGCCCACTCCCGCCCACTCCCCGCCCATCCCTTCCCGATACATACGCATCCAGAGCAACCAGGAGGGCTTTATCATGACTCTCCCCGCCCACTCCCACCCCTCCCCGCCCAACCCCGCCCATTATCTCCCGTTATATTCGCATCCAGAGCCGCCAGGGGGAACTACGGGCGTGATCTGTCTGTCCGTGAACGTCAACGACCCGCGGAACCAAGCTACGCACCGTGTTATCTTTGCATTTAAGTTATCTTTTTTTTTCAGACTCTCAGCTGGTGTTATCTTTGGATTTAAGTTATCTTTTTTTTCAGACTCTCAGCTGGTGTTATCTTTGGATTTAAGTTATCTCTTTTATTTTTTTTAAGACTCTCAGCTGGTGTTATCTTTGGATTTCAGTTATCTTTTTTTTTTAATTTTATTTCAGACTCTCAGCTGGTGTTATCTTTGGATTTCAGTTACCTTTTTTTTAAATTTTATTTCAGACTCTCAGCTGGTGTTATCTTTGCATTTCAGTTATCTCTTTTATTTTTTTTAAGACTCTCAGCTGGTGTTATCTTTGGATTTCAGTTACCTTTTTTTCAGACTCAGCTGGTGTTATCTTTGGATTTCAGTTTTTTTTTAAGACTCTCAGCTGGTGTTATCTTTGGATTTGAGTTATCTTTTTTTTTAATTTTATTTCAGACTCTCAGCTGGTGTTATCTTTGGATTTCAGTTACCTTTTTTTTCAG
>NC_091560.1:44764281-44769281 GCF_042767895.1 Penaeus vannamei
AATAATAATGTTAATGAAAATGTATATAATGAGAAGGATGAAACGGATATCCATAATAATAATTATGATACTAATATATGTATCTAAAATTTCTCATAATAGGCATTACTAATTATGAATTCCTGTGTATATACTCCCATAAAGATCTCATGAAATAAATGTCATTGCTCATAAAGGAACATATCTCGAATAAATAGTATATACATTGCATAATAAAGGATTATGTATGAAAATAGTAATCCCTTAAGTAAAGGAGTATTGAATGTATTAATATAAATTCCAGTATCAAATGCTCAGAGTATATCTAATTCTCGAGTATAGTGCGATAATATATGAGTGTTTTTTTTTTTATGTGTTGTTTTTCTGTCTGTTTGGGGCGGGGGGGCGTATGGTGGTTGGGGGGGGGGGGGGGGGGGGGGGGGGGAATTTTTCAACATCTAAAAGATCCTTTATTATAATTGTAAACATATTTTAACTCCATCCCACATTCCTCAACACATTTCATCTTAAAGTCACATGAACATAACGAAAAATTTAGTGTCATAATGATCAGAGCGCATAATAATAACAATCAAGCAATGGTTTGTTGTTCAATTAACGATTCAATAAGGTGGAAGGGTGACTTCTCTTCCCGGACGCCATTCCTTCGTACCCGGAAGACTAAAAATACCAACAGGAGATACCAAAAAAAAGAAAAGGACACAGACAGCGTGAGGCAACGTTTGTCCAGGATTCGCGGAAACAAGACTAATAAGCAGATTCGTTGCGGAAAGATACTTGTGGTTCGCATTGTCCCAATTTGGAGACAGATTGCTATCGTAACCAAGAAGTAGTTTGATTCCTTGTTCTTTTTATTGTTGTTTTTATTCTTTTTATTATTTATTTTGTTTATTATTATTTTATTTTTATTTATTTATTTATTTATTTATTTATTTATTATTATTATTATTATTATTATTATTATTATTATTATTATTATTATTATTATTATTATTATTATTATTGCTATTATCATCATCATTATTATTACTAGTATCTTTATTATTAATATCATTATCATCATTTTCATTATCTTCATTGCCATTATCAGTCTCATTCTCAACATCAGTTATCATTATCGGTCTCATTGAAAATGTTATAATTATTATTGTTATTATCATTATCATTATTTTCATTATTATTGTTTTCATTATTAGTTTAGATATAATTAAAAAGGCTGTTATTATGATCATTATTTGTTTAAATATTAGTATTAATTTTATCATAATCATTATAAATATTAATAATAATAGAAATAATAATAATAATGTTATCATCATCATCATCGTTATCATTATTTTTATTATCATTATTATAATTGCTCTTATTATTATCAGCATTATTATTATTCTGATTATAATGATAACAGAAGTAGGGGTAATAATAATAATAATAGTAGTAGTAATAATGATAATAGTGATTGCCTTGCCCTTACCTACTGGTGCTTTTCACTGACTTTTGTTGACAATTCTACCCAGTAACTGGTCCATAGGAATGTTGAAAAGCATTGGGGCAAGATTGACTGATTATTTAAAATCATCTACCCCTCACATCCAGATATTCACTGCCTTCAGCAGGAGTTTCAGACAATTATTTAAGTTATTTTTCCAAAGCTTCGTTCTAATACGGTATTTCCCAGCATTTTTTTGCGACGCTGAATACAATCATAGCTTGGACTAGCGACCCTAAATGTGTGAACATGTCATAAATCCAATTATTTTCATATTGTAAATACTTGTAGGTGTTTATGTGCTTACGTTATGCTATATACATAATGATTCTCAATTAATTTTTAAACTGGAAAGAAAACAAGTGTTAAATAACATTGTCTTTTACTCGCATATATGTTCAAAAAACATTATTTCTTTAATTGCTATCAATCCGTCGACCCTTAGAAAAACCCTCGCAATTATTTGGTTCAGAACTGCTACCTAGAGTACAGTAAACAATCAGTCGGTTTGTTAAATAAGACCAGCACAAAGAATATTCATATATACAGATGTGTTTATATACAGAAATACATCTGCGTGTCATATCTGTATTTATCTATCTACTTACCTGATATATATGTATATGTAGCGTTACATATATGTATTTATCTATCTACTTACCTAATATATGTGCATATGTAGTGTGACATAATCTGCATTTATCCATCTACCAACCTCATATATATGTATATGTAGTGTAACAGATATGCATTTGTGTGAATATTCGTTGGGTCGGGCCAATTGATCCTGTATTATTATCTTTAATTATACTAATTACAAAAATTATGATAATGATAGCACTAACAAGATAACAAGCAATAACACACTCAGTTAATATTTAAAGAACATAAAGAAAATCACTTCCCAATTAATTAAATTCATCCCGATAACATCATTATTATAACCAGTGTCAGGAATCGATCGCCTTATGAATAGCCTGTCATGCAGTCCTTAATATCCTTAATATAATTAAGTCCTTAATATAATTTAATATAAGTCCTTAATATAATTAATAATAATTAATATAATAAGTCCTTAATATAATTAATATTAAGTCCTTAAGTCCTTAATATAAATTTTAAAAATGGAAATTACCATTTTGCTTGTTTTGGTGAGTGGATAGAGATGGAAGTGGTAAAAGTGTTTTGTGTTCTGTGCTTTATTATGTATTTTCATTTATTATTATTATGGTTATTCCCATTTCATTATTTTATGTTTTGTATTATTTTTTTTTTTTTTTTTAAAAAAAAAAAAAAATGGGATCCGCTCATGTCATAGAACGGGGGGGAAAAAAATGTTGGTATGTATGTATGTATGTATGCATGTATGTTTTTTTGCTGCTGTATTTGTCTGAGGGGAAGGAACCCTCATTCCAAAGAGCGGTGCTGGAAATGGCATCAAGATGTATTTGCAACATGGAGGTATGCGCGCGGTTGTTGAGAAGGAAATTGAGAAGACTCGAGCAACGGGGAAGTAAAGAGCTTTGAAGGAGACTCGGAAACGACGAAGAAATGGATATGCTGGACTCGAGTCAGACGCAAACACGTGCGCTATGTGTGTTTGTTTGTATGTGATATATTTACATATTCATTAATATGTGAATATTTATTCATCTATATTTCCGTATCATTACTGTTATTGTTATCATCATTATTAGATTATCATCATACACACATACACTCATATAAGTGTGTGTGTGTGTGTGAGTGTGAGTGTGTGTGTGCGTGAGTGTGTGCGTGTGTGTGTCTGTGTGTGTCTGTGTGTGTTTACAAGGGATAATATTCTGTAGGGTTGTGAGAAACATCAAACAGAGAGATTACTGACTCAAAGGGATAATAATTAGAAAAAAAAATAAATCGTTTCCTTTATTGGTTTCTATACAAGGTCTTTGAAGTGTGGTTTCTTTTGATGTTATGTGTCGCTTAGCTTGCCTGTGGATAGGGATTTTGTCAGCTTGACCTTGTGTGTGTTTTTTTTAGGTGGATTTATGACCAGAAATGTAACCCAACAAGGAGTGAATTGTAAAGCGGAAGGAAAATCATGTGATATGTTTTTATCATAATTGATTCATGAATAGAATTGTTATTTTTATGTATATGATAACTTCTCTTTCTCTTCATCCTCCTTCTTCTCCTTCGCCGCCTCCCCCTTCTTCTTATCCGCCTCCTCCCCTTCCTCCCTTTTCTTCTTCTTCTTCTTCTTCTTCTTCTTCTTCTTTTCTTTTTTCTTTTCTTTTCCCTTTTCCCCCCTCCCCCCTTTTCCCCCCCCTGTTTTCCTCCTCCCCCTTTCCCCCTTTCCCTTTTTTTTTTCTTTATATGTTTTTTCCCCTCAAGTTTTCTTTTTTTCTTTTTTTTATTCATCCTTTTTCCTTTCCTTCTTCCTTTTTTCCTTTTCCCTTTTTCCCCCCTTTCCCCCTTTCCCTCCCTTCCTTTTAAATCATTATTATCTTTATGTTTATGTTTATCTTTATCATTATTATAATTATTATTTATTTATCTATTTATTCATGTTTTAAGATTATACCATTATTATGCTCCACCTCACAGTTTCCTCTTTAAAGTGTGATTTCCCTCATAATATTGCTTTGTTGCTTAGAAGAGGAATCAAAGCAACGTTGTATATTACCATAAATGATTCATAAATAGATATGTTATATTTTATGTATATTGCAAATGTAGGATGATAGATGTATGTATATTTTAAGTGGAATCGATGACCAGATGCGCAATGTAATTAAGTAAGAGGAGTGATTAAGATGAATCAAGAATGTAATTAATATTATAATAGATAATTCATGAATCAATTAATCGAAATATATATATATATATAAATTGGTGCTTCTAAATAAGGATCACTGTTTCATTCACAGTATATAATTCACAAAAAAGTTAAATAATTAAAAACTCCAATATAAGGATCAAAAGAATCCTATTACTCTCATGTCTATTAATTGCGAAACGGATAATGATACCAATAATGTATATTACAAAACAATGAATAAAAAAAGAGGATTAAAAAAAAGATATATATATATATATAGAAAAAAAATAAATGAGAAGGAAAAGAAAAGAAAAGAAAAACGTAAAACATGAAATGAAAAAAAAAAAAAAAAAAAAAGCGTACCAAGAAACAGGAAAAATCATAAAGAACAGAGATGAAATATTTTAGAGAATAATGAAACGAAAAGATTTTTGTTCTCGGAGCAGTCTGGAATTTCCGTTTTTTTTTCTATTCTATTCGCGAAGAGAGGAATAATTAGAATGAGAGAAGGAAATATTGCTGCTGTATCTTCTTCGTAATATGTAATACTTGTTTGTTTGTTTGCCTCCGCCGAAGAGGTTTGGTTATATGACAAGCGTCCTTTATTTATTTATATTCACTTCTATTAATCAATTTTATTTATTTATTATTATTATTACTATTATTATTATTGTTTTGTTTCGTCAAAAGGAATGCGCAAAAAAGTTACTA
>NC_091560.1:44774281-44776781 GCF_042767895.1 Penaeus vannamei
TTATCCTTTCTTTACATTCTTCTTTTACTCTTTCCCTATTTAACCTTTTTTTCCTCCTACCATTTCTTTCTGTTTTCTCTCATGTAACTCTTTCTTTGGATTATCTTTTCTTCCTTTTATCATTTCCTTCTCTGATTCTTTTCCTCTCCCTACGTCACCTCCTCTTCTCTCCTCTCCTGCCCTCTCCTTACCTTACTCTCTGCTTTCCTCTCCTTTCTATATTCCTTCCTTAACTCCCTCCTTTTCCTTCTCTCCTACTTGCTAATTCCCTCTTTCACTACCTCCCTCTCTCCCTTTCCGTTTTCTTTCTCCTTTCCTCATCATCCTTCCCTCCTTCCTTCCTTCCCTATACCACTTCCTAATTCTCTCCTTCACTCACTCTCTTCCTTCCTCTTCCCCACTGACTGCTTCCCTCCTTCACGCCCTTCCTCTTTCTGCTTTTCCCCTTCCCCCATACCCACCCTCCTTCCCTCCTTCCCTTCTTCCCTCCTCCTCCCCCTTCCCCACTGACTCCTTCCCTCCTTCACACCCTACCTCCCCATCACCTCTCCCCTTCCCTCCTCTCAAATCCTTCCCATACCCTCCTTCCTTTCCTTCCCTCCCTTCCCTCCCTTCCCCTTCCCCTCTCCCTCATTCCTCCTCCCTCCCTTCCCCTTCCCCCTCCCTTCCCCAATCCTCCTACAAATTGCATCAGAGACGACGAAGGCGAGGAAAAGATTTTTTTTTTTTTTCTTCAAGGAGGTTCTCACCAATCAAAGTGATCCCAGTCGATTAGTCGCCTCCTGATGAACTTTGAAAGTGTTACGTAATGGATCCGGCAACGACTCCAAGCCCCGGAAAGATCTTCGGAAGGTCGTGGTGGTGGTTGTTCGAGGAAAGGGGAGTTGTCTGCGCGTGTGTGTCTCTTGGGGAAAGCTCTATTTTTTCCTTTTGTTGTTTTTTTGGGGTTATTGTCGTTATTATTGTATCTCTGTCTCTGTATGTATGGTTGTCTGTTTTTCTGTCTCTTTTTCTCTGTCTCTTTCTCTGTCTCTGTCTCTGTCTCTGTCTCTCTCTCCTCCTTTCTCTTCTCTATCTCCCCCCACCCTCTCTCTCTCTCTGTAGCTCTATCTCTATCTCTGCTTCACCCTCTCTCCCTCTCTTCTTCCCACCTTCCCTCTTCCCTTTATCTCTCTTTTTATCTATTTACCTATCTATCTATTCACCTATTTCTGTTTTTTTTTTGTTTTCCCTTATTATCGTCACTATGTCTATCTGAGCCTGTCTCTGTCGGTCTGTTTGTCTCTCTGTCTCTGTCTCTCTCCATTTATCTATCTATCTATCTATCTATCTATCTATCTATCTATCTATCTATCTATCTATCTATCTATCTATACATATATATCCATCTCCCTCTCTCCTTCCCTTCTTCCCTCCCTCCCTCCTCCCTTTATCTCTCTTTTTATCTATTTACCTATCTATTCATCCATCTCTCTGACATATTTCCCCCGACTCCAGGTACCTCTCATATCACTTGATCACCCACGTAATTTTCGATACCATATTATGCCTCATTTTGAAAAGAGGAACCAATATTGCCGGTTTAGGCGTTCTGGCGAAATAAAGGACGGTGATAACCAATATGTTGGAGGAATATGCTATCTGTCTGTGTGTGTGTGTCTGTCTGTCTCTTTCTCTCTCTCTCTCTCTCTCACTCTTTGTGTGTGTGTGAGTGTATGTATGTGTGTGTGAGTGTGTGTGAGTGTGTGTATGTGTGTGTATGTATGTGTGAGTGTGTGTGTGTGTGTGTGTGTGTGTGTGTGTGTGTGTGTGTGTGTGTGAGTGTGAGTGTGTGTGTGTGTGTGAGTGTGAGTGTGAGTGTGAGTGTGTGTGTGTGTGTGTGTGTGTGTGTGTGTGTGTGTGTGTGTGTGTGTGTGTGTGTCTGTGTGTGTGTGTGTGTGTGTGTGTGTGTGTGTCTGTGTCTGCGTCTGCGTCTGCGTCTGCGTCTGCGTCTGCGTCTGCGTCTGCGTCTGCGTCTGCGTCTGCGTCTGCGTCTGCGTCTGCGTCTGTGTCTGTGTCTGTGTCTGTGTTCGTGTATGTGTTCCTTCGAGGATGTACCTGTGTGTGAGTATTGCTTTATATATAGTCTTCCCTGCCCGTGACTGCGTGAGCAAAATAATAATAATAACAATAAACAAATGCATGAATCAATGAACAGAAAACAAAACAGACAGACAGATGAATTAAACAAACAAAAAAAACAACAACAACAAACGAGCAAGGACACATCTCTCGGAAAAGGAGCAGCCACTTAACACACTTAACAACAACCGAAGCACCAACGACCACCATTGTATTGCTGACGAGTCCCATGCTGCATGAACCACAATTAACCAATTAAGCCACACAAACACACTGTACCAACAGCTGATATGGATCGAGGCGCTGGCATTATTTCCCCAAGTACACAGACAACACTCCCCCCATGGCTTACGTAATGTCAGGTAGATGGAATGGGCGT
>NC_091560.1:44781781-44784281 GCF_042767895.1 Penaeus vannamei
GAAACGTTTTTTTCTTTTTTGGGGGGGGGGGGCGGGGGGAGAGGGTGGGGGAATGGGGGGCTGGAGAACGTTTTTTTGGGGAGTGAGTGTGGAGAACGTTTTTTTAGGGATGGAGAACGTTTTTTTTTGGTGGGGTGGAGAAGTTTTTTTTAAGGGGGTCTGGAGAACGTTTTCTGGGGAGTGAGTGTGGAGAACGTTTTTCGGGGGTGGAGAACGTTTTTTAGGGGGACGAAGAACGTTTTCTGGGGAGTGAGTGTGGAGAACGTTTAGGGGGGTGGAGAACGAAAATAAACCTCACAATAAAAGTCCAACTCGATTAGCATATCTTGTGAGCATTTGCTTGTTGTTAGCCATGGGAAAGTTAATAATACATTTTATATCCTATTCTTCTTCGTTATTCGAAATATATGCGTAACCCATACCTTGAAGATAATTAGGTTTTGCCGAAGCCTCTTGTCTAGGTAATTTCTATTTATCATTATATTTTCTGTCTCGTTCTCGGTTCTTCTTTTGACGTTCAAAACTACTTGTAATATTGACCGGTACCGCTCTGATTATTGCTATTTTTTATTTGTTTATTTTTTATTCCGTTATCATTATTACTGTTATCAATATCATTATTATTTTCATCTATTGATCGCCATTTTTTTTGTTTTTACTTGGTATTGCTGTAAGTTGTACCATTACTCTCTCTCTTCCTCCATCCCTCTTTCTCTCTCTCCTCTCCCTCCCTCCCTCCCCCCCTCCATCTCTCTCTCTCTCTCTCTCTCTCTCTCTCTCTCTCTCTCTCTCTCTCTTCACTCCATCCCTCTTTCTTCTCCTCTCCCTCCCTCTTTTCTCTCTCTCCTCTCCCTCCCTCTTTCTCTCCTCTCCCTCCTCTTCCCCCCCACTCCATTCTCTCTCTCTCTCTCTCACTCTCTCTCTCTCTCTCTCTCTCTCTCTCTCTCTCTCTCTCTCTCTCTCTCCCTCTCACTCTCCCTCTCCTCTCCCTCTCCTCTCCTTCCCTCCCTCCCTCTCTCTCCTCTTTCTCCCTCCCCCTCCCCCTCTTTCTTTCTCCTCTCCTTCCCCTCCCTCCCTCTCTCTTTCTCTCTCTCTTTCCTCCCTCCCCCCCTCTCTCTCTCTCCTCTCCCTCCCTCCCCCCCCCCCTCTCTCTTTGTCTCTCTCCCTCTCCCCTCCCACCCCCCCTCTTTCTTTCTCCTCTCCTTCCCTCCTCTCCCTCTCTCTCCTCTCCTCTCCCTCTCCCTTCCCCTTCTTTCTTTCTCTCTCCTTTCCTCCCTCCCTCTCTCTTTTCTCTCTCTCCTCTCCCTTACCCCCCCCTCTTTCTCTCCTTCCCTCCCTTCCTCTCTCTCTCCCTCCCTCTCCCTTCCTCCCCCCCCTCTTTCTTTCTCCCCCTCTCCTTCCCTCTCTCTCTCTCTCTCTCTCTCTCTCTCTCTCTCTCTCTCTCTCTCTCTCTCTCTCTCTCCTCTCCCTCCCTCCCTCCCTCCCTCCCTCCCTCCCTCTCTCTCTCTCTCTCTCTCTCTCTCTCTCTCTCTCTCTCTCTCTCCTATCCCCCCCTCCCTCTCTCCCTCCCTCCCTCTCTCTCTACAGTGTAACCCCTAGAAGAAAAGGGTAAAAAAAGGGTAAAGACATACCTCAAGATGGCACTTTTTGGACAGAACACTTTTGGGAAAACAAATCAGGAATTCATAGCCAATTTCTGCGTTGCTGAAGTCGCGGAGAAAGATTTTTGACATCTGATGGTGAAGTATTTTGTAGCAGTTGTTTGTGAAATGGTTTTAGAAGGTTTGTGTAAGTTCTCGTGAGTATTGTGTAGGAATTTCATAGTAAACGAGATTTTGAATGTGTGTCGATGATGTCTTTAAGTGTACAATTTCAGTGAATGCCTTAGAATTAGATATACTTAAAAAAAACAAAGTGTATTACACTATATTTTTACAGCCTTATATTGAGTGAATTACCCATATTTTAATGCAATTGTTAAGCTATTCAATCTCTGACATGTCTATCTATCCATGAATTATACAGTTATGATAATAATGATAATAAAAATAAAATGATTATAATGATAATTTTGATAATTATTGCAATAATAGCAATAATTGACGTTATTCTCATAATTTTCCACACTAGTAATAATAATAATAGAATTCGGGTTAAATATGAAATTAAGAAAAGCAAAGCAGATTACACAATACGCAGTCCTGGTAAATAACAATATTAGAATTTATTTTGAAATCTAGCTTTGTCTGTTACACTTTTAATACATTTTCGTTTAAAGTCTCATCGATGCACCAAAAATGTACATTTTATAACTTAAATGTGTGTGTGTGTGTGCGTGTGCGTGGCGTGTGCGTGTGCGTGTGCGTGTGTTTTCATATTAGTATATGTGTGATTGTATGTGTGTGTATGTTCGCGTGCGTGTAAATGTGTATGTATGTGTGTACGAATGACATCCTAGCCTCCAACAGAAATTATTGCATTGGCCTATATTTTTCCTGTT
>NC_091560.1:44791781-44794281 GCF_042767895.1 Penaeus vannamei
GAGAGCAGGGAAGGAGTGAGAGGGAAGGAGGGTGGGAGAGGGATGGAGGAGAAAGAGGGAGAAAGAGAAAGAGATAGAGGGAAACAGGGAAGGAGTGAGACAGAAGGAGGGTGGGAGAGAGAGTGGAGGGAAAGAGGGAGAAAGCAGAGAGATAAAGAGGGAGGGAGGGAGACAGGGAAGGAGGGAAAAAGAGAACGAAAGAGAGGGAGGGAGGGAGAGGGAAGGGAGTGAGAGGGAAGTAAGGTGGGAGAGGGATGGAGGAAAGAGGAAGAAAGAAAGAGAAATGGAGAGGGAGGGAGGCAGGGAGGCAGGGAAGGAGGGAAGGAGGGAGGCAGGGAAGGAGGGAAGGAGGGAGGCAGGGAAGGAGGGAAGGAGGGAGGCAGGGAAGGAGGGAAGGAGGGAGGCAGGGAAGAAGGGAAGGGGAGGGAGGCAGGGAAGAGGAGGGAAGGAGGGAGGCAGGGAAGGAGGGAAGGAGGGAGCGGGAAGGAGGAAGGAGGAGGCAGGGAGGAGGAAGGAGGGAGGCAGGGAAGGAGGGAAGGAGGAGGCAAGGGAAGGAGGAAGGAGGGAGGCAGGGAAGGAGGGAAGGAGGGAGGCAGGGAAGGAGGGAAGGAGGAGGCAGGGAAGGAGGGAAGGAGGGAGGCAGGGAAGGGAGGAGGCAGGGAAGGAGGAAGGAGGGAGGCAGGGAAGGAGGGAAGGAGGGAAGGAGGAGGGAAGGAAGGAGGGGAGGCAGGGAAGGAGGGAAGGAGGGGAGGCAGGGAAGGAGGAAGGAGAGGAGGGCAGGGAAGGAGGAAGGAGGAGGCAGGGGAAGGAGGGAGGCAGGGAAGGAGGGAAGGAAGGAGCGAGGCAGGGAAGGAGGGAAGGAGGGAGGCAGGGAAGGAGGGAAGGAGGGAGGCAGGGAAGGAGGGGAAGGAGGAGGCAGGGAAGGAGGGAAGGAGGGAGGCAGGGAAGGAGAGAGAGAAGGAGGGAGGCGAGGGAAGGAGGAGGCAGGGAAGGAGGGAGGCAGGGAAGGAGGGAGGCAGGGGAAGGAGGGAGGCAGGGGAAGGAGGGAGGCAGGGGAAGGAGGGAGGAGGAGGCAGGGAAGGAGGGAGGCAGGGAAGGAGGGAGGCAGGGAAGGAGGGAGGAGGCAGGGAAGGAGGGAGGCAGGGAAGGAGGGAGGCAGGGAAGGAGGGAGGCAGGGAAGAAGGGAGGGAGGGAAGAAGGAAGAAGGGAGGGAGGCAGGGAAGGAGGAAGGAGGGAAGGCAGAGAAGGAGGAGGCAGGGAAGGAGGGAAGGGAGGGAGGCAGGGAAGAAGGAGAGGGAAGGAGGGAGGCAGGGAAGGAGGGAAAGAGGGAGGCAGGGGAAGGAGGGAAGGAGGGAGGCAGGGAAGGAGGGAAGGAGGGAGGCAGGGAAGGAGGGAAGGAGGGAGAAAGAGAAGAGAGGGAAGGAGGGAGAAAGAGAGAGAGGGAAGGAGGGAGAAAGAGAGAGAGGGAAGGAGGGAGAAAGAGAGAGAGAGAGAGAGAGGGGGAGAGAAAGATAGAGAGCAAGGGAAGGAGTGAGAGGGAAGGAGGGTGGGAGAGGGATGGAGGAAAGAGGGAGAAAGAGAGAAAGAGAGAGAGAGGGAGGGGGAGCGCTAACGTTAGGAGAGAGAGGAAGGGGGAAGGAGGAGGTACGAGAGTTTTGAAGTTTAGAGGGAAAAGGGAGAGAGAAAAAAGGAGGAAGGGAAAGGGAGAGACAGACAGAGAAACAAACACAGATACACACAAAGAGAAGGTACGAAATAAAGAAACAAAGACAAAACGAAAGAGAGAGAGGGAAAAACTGACGAAAATGACAACAACATCGAATTAACCTTAAAAAGGAAATTCCAGGTATTCCACACTTTCGACAGAAAAATAAACAAACATAAACAAGTCCATTCATAAGAAATTATTTATCCACCCCCCCCTTCCACAGAGACTTCCTGCAGTCTCCCCCACCCCCTCCCTCACCCCCTCCTCGTCTTAATAGTCCCACAGAGAACCGGAATACCAATGCATTCTATTTTCTTGAGATTTTACTGTTTTTTTTTTTCTTCCTAGAGCAAGAGAAAGGGAAACTTTAATCCAGATATCTTATAACCCTATATTTCGCCCGGCCTTGTCACCTTGGAAGCCCCGGTATACTTCGGGTATTATAGGTGTTACAAAAGCTATTTTAAGAGGCAGTTTTACCACTTGCTCAAGCCTGTAAACACCAAAATTGCTATTGCACCCGCAGATAAAAACGAAAAAAGAAAGAAAAGGGAGAAAGGAAAAGATAGATATTAGGTTTTGAATCAATGGTGGTTTTAAACGATTGAAATGAACGAATTCGAGGTATAGAAGCGTTTGTAGTAGGTAAGGGATTTTATAGCATTTTATTAACCGATTAAAACCTATATTTCGCAGCTGTTCTGGCGGTGTTTTTGCTGTTGTTTCGCTGCGGAAAATACACGGAGGAGTATCAAAGGATCAACCGAAAGGAAATTTATTTGTCACGAGATG
>NC_091560.1:44796781-44801781 GCF_042767895.1 Penaeus vannamei
CTCTCTCTCTCTCTCTCTCTCTCTCTCAATCCTTCTTCCTCTCTCTCTTTCTGCCCATCTACCATACCTACCAGTCTCTGTCTTTCCCTCCCCTCCCCCTTTTGCAATGCATATGTATGTTTTGCATTTTCCCGTTTTTGTTTTGTATGAAAGGTTTGTTTGCAAGGGAAATGTCTGTTTGTATACTTATTTGGCTTTTATGCTCCCCTCTCTCTTTTGGGGGGGAGCATATCATCTATTCATAGCGTGGCTGCTCTAACGTATTGGGTTTATATATAGAGCCAAAAAGAGCGGCTAAAATATTGTATCAGCGGGACATTGGGAAAAAAACAGCTAGCATTACCATTGCCATTAATTTGTCTTGTTCGTTTACGCAGACTGTTAATCTGTTTCGTGATTTGGTAAACAATCGCAATTTATCTATCTGAGATTTTTTTTACTTATTTTTTTTTCTTTCTCTCTTTAAGAATTACATGATTGTATTTTTTATTGACCGTATGCTCAATGGTATTTTATTTTTAATCTCATGACGACTTACATACTAGATTATTTTTCCTTTAAGATTCAGAATAACATTTTATCTTATCAAGAAACATGATAAGAGTGAGAGTTATTACTGAACGAAACGACATAATTAATGAAAATTTGCATTCTCTTTTGAACAGTCTCGGCATGAAGGAACCAGCCTAAAAATGTATATATATCTTTAAATCAAATTAATTTGATTATATATAGATTGTTAGTGATTATATATAGATTGTTAAAGTGATTATATATAGATTTTTAAAGTGATTATATATATAGATGGTTAAATTAACTATATATAGATGGTTAAATTAATTATATGATCTTACATTAAAATCACCGTATATAATATGACATACATATACACATCCATGCACGTACGCACACATATACATTTATATCGTTCGTCTGAAACAAGAAAATCCTTCTGCTGGAAGACGTCTGTCAAGGGGTCTCTGAGGTATTGGAAAACTTGTGTGGTTTTACTCTCGCGATATTTCTCTCTTCCACCTGGCTGGCGAAGAAAACAGACGATAAATAAAGCAAGCAGAGAAAAACAGCATAAGAACTGTTTTCATTCCAGGTGAAGGCAGGGAATGAAAGTAAAGGAATTTCAGCAGAGACACGTAAAACGATAGGAGGAGGAGAGAGGAGAGGAGAGGAGAGGAGAGGAGAGGAGAGGAGAGGAGAGGAGAGGAGAGAAGGAAAAGAAGGAAGAGAAGAGAGAGAGAGAGAGGAGGGGAGAGAAGAGAGAGAGGAGAGGGGAAAGGAGAGAGGAGAGGAAAGAGGAGAGGAGAGGGGAGAAAAGGGGAGGAGAGAAGGAAGAAGAAGGAAGGGAAGAAGGAGAGAAGGAAGGAAGAGAGGAAAGGGGAAGAGAGGAAGAGAAGAGGAGAGGAAAAGGAGAGGAGAAGAGAGGAGAGAAAAAGGAGAAGAGAGGAAGAAGAAAGAAGAAGAGAAGAAGGAAGAAGGAGAAGAAGAAAGGAAGAGGAAAGGAAGGAAGGAGAGAAGAGGGAAAAGAAGAGAAGAAAAGAGGAAAGAGGAAGAAGGAGGAGAAGAAGGAAGAAGGAGAGGAGAGGAAAGAGAGAAGAAAAGGAGGAGAAGAGAGAGAGAGAGAGGAGTGAAGAGAAGGAAAGGAGAGAAAGAGAAGGGGAGGAAAAAGGAGGAAAAAGAGAGGAAGGGGAGAGGAGAAGAGAAGAGAGGAGAGGAGAGGGGAAAAGAAGAAGGGGAGGGGGAGAAGAAGAGAAGAGAGGAAGAGGAGAGAGAAGGAAAAGAGGAGAGGAAAAGAGGAGAGAGGAGAGAGAGGAGAGGAGAGGAGGAGAAGAGGAGAGAGAGGAGGAGAGGAGAGAGAGAGAAGGGGAGAGAGGAAGGAGGAGAGAGAGAGGGAGAGAGAGAAAAGAAGGAGAGAAGAGGAGAGAAGAGAAGGGAGGAGAAAAAAGAGGAGAGGAAGAGAAGGAGAGGAGAGGAAGAGAAAAGAGGAGAGAGAAGAGAAGAGAGGAGAGAGAGAGAAGCAGAGAAGAGAGGAGAGAAGAGAGAGAGGAGGAGAGAGAGGGGAAAGAGAGGAGAAGAGAGAGAGAAAAAGAAGAGAGAGAGAGAGAGGAGAGGAGGAGAGAGGAGAGAAGAAGAGAGGAAGAGAGAGAAGAGAGAGAGAAGAGAGAAGAGAGAAGAAAGAAAAGAGAAGAGAGAAGAAGAGAAGAGGGAAGAGAGAAGGATGAGAGAGAGGATGAGAGGAGGAGAGAGGAGAGGAGAGGAGAGGGGAAGAGAGGAGAGAGGAAGAGAAAGGAAGAGAGGAGGAGAAGAGAAAGGGGAAAGGAGAGAAGAGGAGAGGAGGAGGGGAGGAGGAGAGGAGGAGAGGGGAAGGAGAGGAAGAAGAAGAGAAGATAAGAGTGAGTGACAGAGAGGGAGAGAGAGAGGAGAGAGATGAGAAGAGAAGAGAGAGAGAGAGAGGAGAGTGAGAGAAGAGAAGAGAAGAGAAGAGAAGAGAAGAGAAGAGAAGAGAGGAGAGGAGAGGAGAGGAGAGGAGAGGAGAGGAGAGGAGAGGAGAGAGACGAAGGCGCATATATATGTGTATGTGTATATATATATATATATATAGATAGATAGATAGATAGATAGATACGGTTTCGAATATTATTTAATTCGATTCTACTTATTCAGAAGACCGTAAGTACGGGTGACTTTTTGTTTATCTCTCTTATCTATCTTTTTTTCTCCTCTTTCTCCTCCCCCTCCTTTTCTATATCCTCTTTCTCTTCTCCCCCCCCTCCTCCTCCTCCTTTTCTTCCTCCTCTTTCGCCACCTCCTTTCCTTCTTGTCATTATCACTGTTCTTATTATTATTCTTATCCCTATTTTTCTTTTTTATTATTATTCCTCTTCCTCCTTCTTCGCCTACACAACCTCTTTCACCTACATCTCCTTTTCCTCAGGTTGTCATGGCTACCGTCATAAACAAAGTAATCCTGTTCTCATCCTATGTATTCTTGTTTGCTGTTTGAGAATAACGATGGCTTCTGTGGCTCTTATTATTGGCATAAAACCTCCCTTTTTTGTAATATATCTCACATCCCTTACTTTATTATCGGTGTTTTTCTTTTTATATTTTCCTGCTATGTTTATTATCCCTTGCTATGTTATTAATAGTGTTTTCTTCTCTCTCTCTCTCTCTCTGTATCTCTCTCTCTCTCTTTCTCTCTGTCTGTCTCTGTCTCTCTCTCTCTCTCTCTCTCTTTAATACAATACGACGCATCATATCAAATCATTATTATTTCCGCTCTCCGTCCGATCATAGTTTTTTCCCCAATGATTTATTATATAATGTAACGTATCAAAGTATGCCATTATAATTTCCAATATCCAAAAGATCTGCTTGTTGTATTAAGCTTCAATTATTATGTTTTTTTCTTACTCTCCCCGCAAGCTTTTCTAATCGTCTTCCATGCATTATTGTAATTTTTTTTTTAAGTTGTTTTCATTATTTTTTGGTTAGTCGTTTGGAGAACCAATTTCAATTTACCGATCTTAATTGTCATTCGTTTAACAAAGATTTTTTTTATGTACTTTTATGACTACTTAAAACCATTCACTAACAAGCTTTGTCATTCATTCTCTCTCTCTCTTTCTCTCCCCCCCCCCTCTCTCTCTGTCTGTCTGTCTGTTTGTCTGTCTCTCTCTCTCTCTCTCCTCTCCTCTCCTCCCTCCCTCTCACCCCCCCTCTCCTCTCCCCTCCCTTTCCCAACCCATCTCTCTCTGTCTCTCTCCTCCCCCCTCCCTCTCTCTCTCTCTCCCGCTCATAACCTACCTGTCTCCCGCACGCATTAATGGAAGCAACCGTAACACCGGTTCAGTGTAGATTTATCATCGCGATCCTCTTACGCTTCCTCTTGGCATTTACTGTGTTGTGTGTAGTTCTCTGATACAATCTTTCCGCTCCGGGACCTGTGCTGACGCGGGGCGGAACTCATTTGCTTTTCACAGGCACACACATATATGTATACACACAGACACAGACACACGCACACACGCACGCACGCACACACGCACGCCCGCGCGCGCACACACGCACGCACGCACACGCACGCACGCACGCACACACACGCACGCACGCACGCACGCACACGCATGCACGCACGCACGCACACGCATGCACGCACGCACGCACGCACGCACGCACGCACACACGCACGCACGCACACACTTGTATACATATCCATACACGTGTCTGTGTGCATTAACATAATGGAAACATGCAGTATATATGCTCCTAAAAATACCTAAGATACGGCCGATAAATTATGCATGTGCTCTATCTCATCTCCATAAATAAATCACCATCTACACAGACACCTCCACGCACTCAGGAAGACCCCCGGCATTTCCTGTATAAATAAAAAAAAAGTGTATCAACAATATCTAAGGGGGAAAAAATACACCCAAGGGGGAATACACAACCCTGGGGCTCTGCTGCATTTAGGTGGCATGGGGGGTGGGGGAGGGGGTGATTGGGGAGGGACACCTGGGGGAGAGGAAGAGGTGGGGAGGGGGTTGGAGGACTTAGGGGATAGGGGGGAGGTGAGAGGGACTAGAGGACCTACGGGGAGGGGGGAGGTGAGAGGGACCGGGTTGGAGGGGCTGGGGTGGGGGGAGGGAAGTGAGAGGGGCTGGAGGACATAGGAGAGGGGGGAGGGAGGAGGGAAAAGGGGCTGAGGACATAGCTGGGGAGGGTGGGGGAGGTGAGAGGACTGGTCTGAATTAACTTGATTTACTAAGCCTTGTTCCTCCGAGATGTGGGGTAAGGGGGGGGAGTATTGGTGAAGATGGGGAGAGGAGAGAGAGTAAAGGGGAAGTGAGAGTGGAAGGGGAAGGTGAGAAGGGTAAGGGAGGGTGAAAGAGGTAAGGGTAAGGAGAGGGAGAAAGGGGTAAGGGTAAGAAGAGGTGCTTCAGAAATCATGGTCCTAAAAAGAAGAAAGAAAGAAAAAA
>NC_091560.1:44806781-44809802 GCF_042767895.1 Penaeus vannamei
ATATAAATAAAAAATAAAAAATATATACATAAAAAATATACATATACATATACATATAAAACATATAAATAAAAAATAAAAAATTAAAATATATATATATATATATATATATATATAAAAAATATATATATATATATATATATATATATATATATATATAATAATATATGTATTTATATTATATTATATGTATTGTATATGTTTATAATATTATATATATTTATAAAATTTTATATTAATAATATATATATATATATTATATATATATATATATATATATATATATATATATATATATATATATATATATATAACAAACTGAATGCCTATGACGCTGACGAAATCTAAAACAAAATGAAATAACATGTGGTTAGTTTTTGTTTACTATTTTATAAACATTGACAAGAACAGAGCGAGGAAGAAGGGAAAATATATATTCATTTGATTGAAATTGAAACTCTCCGCTGATATGCATGACTTAGTTTATTATTGATAAAGAGTTGCATTATGGAAAAAAAGCTTGAAATATTCACTCTTCATTACGATTTCTAATTTAGTGTTTAATTCACACAGAAGGAATTGGCTTCTTTTTCGAATCTGCAAATTGCATTTTCCGACGTCAGTAATGTATTCATTTTCCAGAGTCTTGTTTTAGCTTAGTGTTTCCTTAAAGAGAGAGAGAAAAAGAGAAAGAGAGGAGAGGGAGGGAGG
Source organism: Penaeus vannamei (assembly GCF_042767895.1). Lineage (NCBI taxonomy): Eukaryota > Metazoa > Arthropoda > Malacostraca > Decapoda > Penaeidae > Penaeus > Penaeus vannamei. The sequence continues at coordinate 44,807,493 of NC_091560.1, forward strand.
GAGGGAGGGAGTAGGAGTGGTAGGAGGGTGAGGAGGAGTGAGAAGGATAGACATTAATAAATAGATGGAAGATGAGAGAATAAGAATGAGATTGATAGATAGATAGATAGATAGATAGATGATGATAGTAGATAGATAGATAGATAGATAGATAGATAGATAGATAGATAGACTGATAGATGGATTGATAGATAGAGAGATAGACTGATAGATAGGTAGGTAGATAGATAAAGAGAGAGAGTGAGAGAAAGAGGAAGATATAGATGGAGAGATAGATAGAGAGAGAGAGAGAGAGAGAGAGAAAGGAAGATATAGATGGAGAGATAGATAGATAAATAGATAGATAGAGACCGACAGACAGACAGTCCAACAAACAGGCAGTCGATAAAGAGAGAGACAGAATGCAAAAATACCTCATAATTCTTGGCAAGTCTAGTGAAAAAGTAATAATTACAAAATTGTCACATTTTAAGCAATATGCAAAACTATGTGCCATTGACGTGTAAGACAACTATGTCTAGCTAGTATCTAGAAAGATCGGAGAATCCTTTAAAAAATCGTATGTCTTTTGATGAGGTGACAACCTTGCGAAATGAAGAGGTTATGTATGATAATAGTAATGCTAATAATAAGAATAAGAAGTATTATTAACAATAAAGATAATGATGATAGCAATATTTGTAGTGGTAGTAATGACAGTAGTAGTATTAATGATTATGGTATTGATAAGGATAATATCAGTAATTGTAATAATAGTAATGATAATAATAATGATATAAATAGCAATGATAATAATGATGATATAAATAGCAATGATAATAATGATATTAATGGTAAAGGTAATAATAATAATGATATTAATGGTAAAGGTAATAATAATAATGATATTAATGGTAAAGGTAATAATAATAATGATAATGATAATGATGATAATAGTAAAGGTAAAAATAATAATGATAATAAGATTAAACAAAAGGAATGAAAATAACAGAGGCAATAACAACACTGATAATCGTAAATACAAAAATAACAAATAAGAATTTTAATACCATGCTTTCTATCAATGAAATTGTGTTCCATATCCGTACCATTCCCATTAATCTTTTTCTTTTCCCTGCTGTGAACACGTGTACAAACATCAATTTGCCTGAACATGTTTATTCCCCAATTTGCTTGTGCTTGCGTCAGACTCCTCCCCTGAATGACTCTCAAGCACTCAAAGCACAAGATTCTAACCATGTCCCATTCCGTCATTCTACGGGAACGTACCGAACGCCGCCAGCAGGTTGACATTACGTTATAACACGCGGGGAGGAGGAGGAGGAGGGGGTGGAGGCGGGGAGGAGGAGGGAGCGGGGGGAGCGGGTACGTTATAACAAGCGGGGAGGAGGCGGAGGAGGAGGGGGCGTGGGGTGGGGTGGGGGTATGTTGACACAAGATCGACAGACCCTGTTTACGAAGTCCATTATTAGCGGAGCCTGACGCTTTGGCATTAATATCATTTGAGATATGCAAACTAGAGTAATGACAAAGCGCGGACTTCGGGGGAACTAAGCGTATTAGACAGGCTGATTGTAATATTGTTAACAAGCACTTTAATCCCCACTCAAGGGCCCCCTTGTGTGTACTATGAGCGCCTGTCCTTTGCTGGTCTTTTGTGGTGTGTTGTTTGTGTGGTGTGTGTGTTTGTTGTTTGCTGGCTTGTGCGGTGCGTGTGTGTGTGCTGTGGTGTGTCGTGTGCGTGTGCGTGTGCGTGTCGTTGCGTGTGTGTGTGCTGTGCTTCGTGTGCGTGGGGCGTGTGTGTGTGTGTGTGTGTGTGTGTGTGTGTGTGTGTGTGTGTGTGTGTGTGTGGTTTCAGGGTCTGGGAATTCCAAGAATGTGAAAGCGAGAAGAAATAAAGTTAGCGGTAGAGAGAGAGAAAGAGGGGGGGGAGAGAGAGGAAGAGGGAGAGAAGGGAGGGAGAGAAAGGGGGAGAGGGGAGGAGAAGAGGGAAGAGGGAGAGAGGAGAGGAGAGAGAGGAGAGAGGGAAGAGGAAAGGGAAGAGGGAAAGGGAGAGAGGAGAGGAGAGGAGAGGAGAGGAGAGGGAGAGGAGAGAGAGGGAGAGGGGAGGAGAGGGAGGGGAGGGGGAGAGAGAGAGGAAGAAGGAGAAGGAAAAAGGGGGGGGGAAAAGAAAAGAAAAAAAAGAAAAAGACATCGATAGAAGCTGGTTGATATATTCCTAAACAGACATAGAGACATAGAAATATAGGTAGATATTTAGGCAAATTCATAGTATACATTGGCATATTTTAAAAATAAAGAAACAACGTA
>NC_091560.1:44820302-44825302 GCF_042767895.1 Penaeus vannamei
ATGCAATAAATAGATATGATATATATTTGCGTGTGCTTATGTGCGTGAGGGTGTGCGTGCTTGCGCCAAAAATCGCACATACCTTACACTGTTTCCCTCTTTTAAAGAATAAAGTTTCGCTTTTTCTTTCCCAGTTTTCCTATTATTGTCCCGGCTTCATTTTGTTAATAGGTAGGCTAAAGTCACAATAAAGACCGTTTAAAAATACATAAAATAAGAGTTTTTTATATTGTTGCTTGGGGAAAAATTGATAATCTGGGGGAATTAAAGATTAGATCTTTATGATTTAAAAAGAGTAACAGAACAAGTTATAATTATTAGGCTTTTCTGATTTTTCCCCTTTCTCTTTCTTTTTCTTTCTTTCTCTTTCTCTCTGTCTTTCTCTCTCTCTCTCTTTCTCTTTCTCTCTCTGTCTTTCTCCCTCTTTCTCTCTCTCTCTCTCTCTCTCTCTCTCTCTCTCTCTCTCTCTCTCTTTCTCTTCTCTTCTCTTCTCTCTTCTTTCTCTCTCCCTCTTTCTCTCTCATTCTCCCTCTCTCTCTCATTCTCCCTCTCTCTCTCTCCCTCCCTCTTTCACTCTCTCATTCTCCCTCTGTCTCTGTTTTTATCCCCCCTCCTCTCTCCCTCTTCCTCTTTTTCACCGACGCTTATTCCTGAACGCATTAATGATTGCGATTAGGCTCCAAACGGTCTCATCGAGATTTCCCCCCTTGTTATCCAAATATTTCACCCCATTTCCCATCCTTCTCCCTTCTTTGCCCCGTGAAATAACCCCTTCACTGCTCTCGTGTTATAAACAGCTCTCCATGGACAGAGGGAGAGGGTTTCATCTGAAGGAGGCGACTCAACCATAAACATTATAACCCTTAGTGTTTCCCTGTATTTTGTACTTGTTCAAAGGTGAGTCCCATGGTCTTTGGGCGTGATGTTGCTAATTGCATTATCTCCAACAGTAGAATTAATTATGCCTTTGTTAGTACCATTGGCATAGTTGTTATTACTGGTACTGACACTTTCATCATCCCTATTGTTATGATTTTGATGATATCTGTCATTACATGTTTTTGTTTTTGTTTTCAGTAGCAACGGTATTGGTCTGAACCGTATTTATGGCGACAAATGTAGAAAAGTTATGAAGGAAAATGAATTTATTCGTAATACTCTTCTCCTCAGCTTTCTCCCATTTCTATTACGGCTCATTCCATATTGGTTTTAGCATGGGTCTTTACGGTCGGATTCCCTTTCTGACACCAACTCTCTCTATTTACCCGGGTGGTTTGGGACCGGCGCCCACAAAGGCTGGTTTGCCTTCCAGCTGGCTTTTACAATGGGCAATCAAGGTAAAGTTCCTTGCCTAAGGGAAACAACGTGCGTGCCTGTCGTAATACAAGAGATGTATTTAACGGTTTCGCACATATCCTTCGTTAGAGATGCGTGTCTTCTGACGTAGATAGATTCGAAACTGATCAGAATACATCATTTGTATTGAGATTTTCGTGTTCATCCATACCTTTTGTACAATGGTCTTGCATTTGTTGTTATTATCATTATTAGAAAAGAATGTATCTGTAACACTGGCATGATTATCAACTATCATAGTTATCATTACCATCATCATCATTGCTATCAAAACAATACTCGTCTCTATTGTCATAACGACTATTATCATTTCTATCTATTATCATTATCATCACCATTATCATACTCATCATTATTCTAATCAATTACCTTTTTATTCTGTTTAATACGTTTAGGTCGAAGTACAGTGTGATGATTCTTAACCAATAAATTATTTTCAACAAAAGCAGTATTGTAAACATTATTACGGTGTACTATTGTCTCGAATATCATTCATTCAGGAATAATATTGATGATAATGATAAAAAGGATGCATTTTATGACAGCAATGATAAAGCCAAGATATTTGTGTTTTCGCGTGTGTAGGGGGTTGGGGGGGAGAGGGAGGGGGAGGGGGAAGGAGAGGGAAGGGGATGGAGGGAGGGATGGAGGGAGAGAAAGAGAAAATATAAATCAACTTATTGAGTGGTAGCAAGCAGACAGAGAGACTCTTTCTCTCTCTCTCTCTCTCTCTCTCTCTCTCTCTCTCTCTCTCTCTCTCTCTCTCTCTCTCTCTCTTTTTCGTTCCCCCCTCCTCTCTCTTCTCTCTCTCTCTCTTCTTCTCTCTCTCTCTCTCTCTCTTCTCTCTTCTCTCTTTCTCCTCTCTCCCTCTCTCTCCTTCTCTCTTTCTTTCCCCCTCCCTCCTCTCTCTCTCTCTCTCTCTTTCCCCCTTCCTCTCTTCTTCCCTCTCTCTCTTCTTCTTCTTCCTTCTCTTCCTCTCTCTCTTCTCTCTCTCTCTTCTTTCCCTTCCTCTCTCTCTCTCTCTTTCTCTCTCTCTCTCTCTCTCTCTCTATCTCTCTCCCTCTCTCTCCCCCCTTCTCAATGAAGGCTAAAATCCTTATTAATCCCATGAAGTAAAAGTGAATCTGCAAACAGAAAATCTGAAACAAACACCGGCGAGTGTAAACAAACAAACAAACACAGACGAAGGAATGTAAACAAACAGTAGAAAGCAAAATGGCAAAAATAACACCCTGGATTTGCTTGTTCCGTCCTTGGGTAAACGATCAACATTGCACTGTACTGGAGGCTACTGCAGCTGCAACAGATTCATCTTTATTTCATTTTTCGAGAGAGATATTTATGCAACGATATACTGCACGGTCGGGGTTGTACATGTAAACTGGTGGGTAGGATGCTTTTGCGGAATACATGGCATTGTAGATACTGTGGTATTTAGCAATTGCAGAAAGGGAATCTGAGAGTAATGCAGCATCAGTCATGTCTTTGTTGATGATTTTTGTAAGATGATTTTCATATGCAGTGACATGGCATGTTACAAGGCAGTGAAGTAGAGTTATGATGGATTATGATTGAGATTGTATGGTGTCTAAATGCAAAATTATCTGTCTCTCTCTTTGTTTGTCTGTCTGTCTGTCTGTCTCTCTCTCTCTCTCTCTCTCTCTCTATATATATATATATATATATATATATATATATATATATATATATATATATGTATATATATGTATATATATATATAAATATAAATATATATATATAAATATATATATAAATATATACATATATATAAAAATATATACATATATATAAATATAAATATATATATACATACACACACACACACACACACACACACACACACACACACACACACACACACACACACACACACACACATATATATATATATATATGTATATATATACATATATGTATGTATGTATGTATGTATGTATGTATGTAACTATATACATATTTACATGTGTGTGTCCAATGAGAAATGCTTAGTCGCCGGAGTAAAAAATAAAATCTTTTATATATTTGTTGAGCACATGCCTTTCCCGTCAGCGTTTTCCCGTGGCCGATTGCATAACAACATGCTCTTGTTGCGTCCTTTGCATGTAGTTTATTTGCCTTTCGTGCGATTTTTAATGGTTGAACTGACCAGATTTTTTTCGCTTTTGAATAATGAAAGTTGCTGAAATTAGATCTACGGTCACGCAAGATTTTAATTATTCTTTGTAATAATGATAATGATAATGATAATAATGAAAGTGATATTGATGATAATGATATTGATAATGATAATGATAATGATAATGATGATAATAATAATAATAATAATAATAATGATAATGATAATGATAATGATAATGATAATGATGACAATGATAATATCAATAATAAGTGAATCAGGGAGAGGGAGAGGGAGGGAGACAGGGAAAGAGGGAGAGGGAGAGGGAGAGAGAGGGAGAGGGAGAGAGAGAGAGGGAGAGGGAGAGGCAGGGAGACAGGGAAAGAGGGAGAGGGAGAGGGAGAGACAGGGAGGGAGAGAGGAAGAGAGACAGGGAGGGCGAGGGAGAGAGACAGGGGAGGGAGAGGGAGAGGGAGAGAGACAGGGAGGGAGAGGGAGAGAGGAGACAGGGAGGGAGAGGGAGAGGGAGAGACAGGGAGAGAGAGGGAGAGAGAGAGAGACAGGGAGAGGGGAGAAGGGAGAGAGAGAGAGGAGAGGGAGAGGGAGGGAGACAGGGAAAGAGGCAGATGAGAGGGAGAAATAGGGAGGAGAGGGAGAGGGAGAGAGACACAGGGAGGGAGAGGGAAGAGACAGGGAGGGAGAGGGAGAGAGACAGGGAGTGAGAGAGGGAGAAGGAGAGAGAGAGGGAGAGGGAGAGGAGGGAGACAGGGAAAGGGGGAGAGGGAGAGGGAGAGACAGTGGGAGAGGAGAGGGAGAGAGACAGGGAGGTCGAGGGAGAGAGACAGGGGAGGGCGAGGGAGAGAGACAGGGAGTGGGAGAGGGAGAGGGAGAGAGACAGGGAGGGAGAGGGAGAGGGAGACACGGAGAGAGAGGGAGGGGGAGAGACACGGAGAGAGAGGGAGGGGGAGAGAAACAGGGAGGGAGAGGGAGAGGGAGACAGGGAGGGAGAGGGAGAGGGAGAGACAGGGAGAGAGAGGGAGAGGGAGAGAGACAGGGAAGGATAAAGGAGAAGGAGAGGGAGAGAGAGAGGGAGATAGACAGACAGCTAGAGAGGAGAAAGAGGGAGGGGGGGGGGAGAGACAGGAGGAGGGGGAGACAGAGGAGAGAGGGAGAAGGAGAGAGAGAGAGGGAGAGGAAGGGAGACAGGGAAAGAGGGAGAGGGAGAGGGGAGGGAGAGACAGGAGGAGGGAGAGGGAGAGAGACAGGGAGGGCGAGGGAGAGAGACAGGGAGGGAGAGGGAGAAGGAGAGAGAGAGAGGGAGAGGGAGAGGGAGAGGGAGAGAGAGGGGAAAGAGGGAGAGGGAGAGGGGGAGAGACAGGGAGGGAGAGGAGAGAGAAAGAGAGGGAGAGGAGAAAGACAGGGAGGGAGAGGGAGGAGAGAGACAGGGAGGGAGAGGGAGAGGGGGAGAGACAGGGAGAAGGAGAGGGAGAGAGACAGGGAGATGGAG
>NC_091560.1:44858503-44861003 GCF_042767895.1 Penaeus vannamei
GCTTTTTCTTATTATCTGGATATGTGTTGGCAGGCGCTTAACAATGTGGATTTTCGTGGTGTATTTGATGGTGTTTTGTGATCTCATTTGCGGTGAATATAATGAAATGTGGGTTTTGTGTGTGGTCCTGAATTCTAATGCTGAAGTCGTTGCTTTTTGTTGCTGAACTTGGTGGGTTCTGATGTTTGGCCTGGTTGGTTTCTTTTGTTTAGCTTGAAGGTTTCTGATGTTGAATCCCTGGTTTCTACTATTAAACTTATTGGTTTCTAATGAAAGTACTTGTTTTTTTAAATTTGCTGTTGTCTTCTGCTGAATTTACTGGTATATGCGGTTTGAAGTTGATGTTGTCTTCCTGCTGAACTTGCTGGTATCTGCTGTTAAACTTACAGGTTTCTGATGAACTTCCTGTGTTTTGCTGTTGAACTCTCTGGTTCCTGCAGTCGAACTTAATGGTTATTGCTATTGAACTTGTTGCTTTCTGCTGCTGACCTTGACGGTATCTGCTATCAAACTGTTATCTGCTGAATTAACAGTTTTTTGCTGTTGAACTTACTAGGTTTTGCTGCTGATCTTGATGTTATCTGCTATTATACTTACAGGTTTCTGCCGAACTCATCGGCTTTTGTGTTTGAATTTATTGATTTCTGCTGAACTTGCAGGTAGGTATTTGCTATTGATTATGATGGTTTCTACTGTTAAACTTGCTGGTTTCTGAAGCTGTACTTACTAGTTCCTGCTTTTGAATTTATTGGCTTTTGTTGCTGAACTTACCCTGTTGTAGAACTTAATGTTTTATGAAGATGAACTGATTTCTACTGGTTTCTGCTGTCGAACCTAATAGTTTCTGCAGTTGAACATACTGGTTTCTGTTGTTTGAGCTTTCTGTTTTTTGCTGTTGTTGATCTTACTAGTTTCTGCTGCTTCAGTTTTTGCTGCATGTTAACTAACTAGCTTCTGCTGTTGAACATACCGGTTTTCTGCTGTCCAACTTACTGGTTTCTGCTTTGAACTTACTGTTTTATGCTGTTAAACTTAGTTTTTTGCTGTTGAATTTGCGGTTTCTGTTGAACTTACTGCTTTTTGCTGTTGAACGCTGTTTTATGAAGAAAAACATTGGTTTCTATTGAACTTACTCGTTTCTGCTGTATGAACCTTCTGTAAATTCAGCAGAATTAACTTCCATGCTTCTGCTTCTTATTTTGCTGATTTCTGCTGTTGAACTTTCTGGTTTCTGCAGAGTAACTTATTAACTTCTGTTTTCTGTTTGCTTCTGTGCATCATGGGTATTTTTTTTTTATTATTTTTTCGTCTAAAAGCAAGCTATAGAAATATATATATTCCTAAACTTTGTTAATAATTGATACCGTCAATATTTTTCACATGTAATTATCCCAATAATCCATCTTACTAGGATTATCATCATTATCAATCTCATTATCATATTCTCCATTTCAGTCACCATCATCTTAATCAATAATGCTAATATGATCATACGCCATCATGTTCCAAACTCGATCTAGTTTCGACTCTAACGAGGAGTCAAAATATCATCATCATATATGTTTTCGTTATCTTCATTAGTATATTACCATCTCTGTCTGTCTGTCTGTCTGTCTGTCTGTCTGTCTGTCTGTCTGTCTGTCTCTGTCTCTGTCTCTCTCTCTCTCTCTCTCACTCACTCTCACAATCTCTCTCTCTCTCACTCACTCAATCACTCTCACTATCTCTCTCTTTCTCTTTCTCTTTCTCTCTCTCTCTCTCTCTCTCTCTTTCTCTCCTCTCTCTCTCTCTCTCACTCACTCACTCACTCTCACTATCTCTTTCTCTCTTTCTCTCTTTCTCTCTCTCTCTCTCTCTCTCTCTCTCTCTCTCTCTCTCTCACTCTCTCTCTCTCTTTCTTTCTCTCTCTCTCTCTCTCTCTCTCTCTCTCTCTCTCTCTCTCTCTCTCTCTTTCCTCGATAAAAACCCTCTCGGGTGGAACACGGAATCAATGCCATCAGCAATATCATCATTTCTCATCTATTGGTTTCTCTCGACTTGCTTATTACCTCTCTAATTGAAACTTGGGTTTTTCCCCGTAGACTTTCGCGGAAATCATTAGCATTCAGACTAACGACCCGAGTTTGAACACACGTGAAGTTCTTTTGCTTGTTTAGGCTGACGTTTAAGTATTTTTCTTTCTTTCATTCTTTGTTAATTTTCCGGCTTGTTTAATGGAGCGAGAGAGAAGGATGGAGGGAGGAAGGGAGAGGGAAGGAGGAGAGAGAGAGAGAGCCAGAGAGAGAGGGTGGGAGTAATAATGGAGGGAAGGAAAAGAAGAAAGGGAGGTAAATTAATAGACTATGTAATCTCATGTGAATAATGTCAATACTAATGAGAAAGAGAGAGAGAGAGAGAGATAAACAGATAAATAGATAGTAGGAGAGAGAGAGAGAGAGAGAGAGCCAGAGAGAGAGGGAGGAGCAATGGAGAAGGAAAAGAAGAAAGGGAGGTAAATTAA
>NC_091560.1:44873503-44876003 GCF_042767895.1 Penaeus vannamei
GAAGGAAGAGAAGGAAGGATAGGAGGAGTGGAAGAAGGAGGAAGAAGGAAGGGAGAATAGGAAGAGCGGAAGAAGGAGGAAGAGAAGGGAGAAGAGGAGGGATGAAAGAAGGAGGAAGAGGGAAGGGAGAATTGGAGGGATGAAACAAGGAGAATCAAAGGGAGGGAGAGGAGATACGGAAGATAAAGGAAGAGAAGTAAGGAGAGGAGGTGCGAAAGAGAAGGAGCGAGAAAGGAGGAGCGGAAAAGGGAGGAAGAGGGAAGGGAGAATAGGAAGAGAGGAAGAAGGAGGAAGAGAAGGGAGAAGAGGAGGGGCGAAAGAGGGAGGAAGAGAGCGAGGCAAGGAGAGGTGTGAAATGGGAGGGAGGGACAGAAGAAAGAAAAGAGAGTGGAAGTGTGAAGTAAAGGAAATAAGGAAGGGATGAGGAGGAGGAGTGGATAAATAATGGGAGAAAGGAAGGGAAGAGGAAAAAGAAGGAAAATAGTAAAGACAAAAAGGAGGAGAAACAGAAAAAAGTGACATAAGAAAGAAGGAAAGAAGTAAAGAAGGAAGCAAGAAGAGAGAAGATAGACCAAGAAATGAAAAATAAATAGATAAATAAATAGATAAAAAAAGAAAAAAAAAACAACGGGAAAGAAGTCATCACCCCCCCCCCTCAAAGTCCTCAAGATTCCCCTTCTTCTCCTCCCCATTCCTTCACCCTTCCCTCCCCCCTCACTTCCCAACCTCCGCTCCAGACTCACCCCACACACCATGCCTCCCCCTTCCACCCTTCCCCCCAACCTCCGCCCAGACAACCATACCTCTCACCCTTCCCCCCTCCCTCCCCCCTCCCCCCAAACCTCTCACCCCCTCACCCTTCCTCTCCTCTCCCCCCTCTTCGCCTCCCGCTCTGCCGCTTCCATCATTAACACTTAGATGAAGTTTGTCCGCTGCTTTCATAAGATTGGGCCGCTCTCGGGTGCTTTCGCCTCCGCCCCGCCCCTCACGCCCGTTGGGGGGAGAGGCGGGGACAAGGGGGCGGGGATTGATAAAATTGGGGAAGGGCGGGAGAGGGAAGAGAGGAGGGGGGATGGGGGGATAGGGGGATGGGAGGAGGGGGAAGGAGGGGCGGGGATTGATAAAATTGGGGGAAGGGCGGGAGGGGGAGGAGGGGGCAGGGCGGGAGGGAGGAAGGGGAAGGAGGGATGGGGAGGGGGAGAGGGGGATGGGGATGGGAGGAAGGGAGGAGGGGAGGAAGGGGGGATGGGAGGATGGGAGGAGGGGGGATGGGGAGGGGGGATGGGAGGAGGGGGGAAGGGGGTAAGGGGATGGGAGGAGGGGGATGGGGGAGGGAAAGAGAGAGGAAACAGAGGAGAAAGGAAGGGTCGTGAGTCTTTATTTTTTTCTCTCTCTCTTTTCTCTCTCTGTGTGTCTTTCTCTCTTTCTCTGTTTCTGTGTGTGCGTGTGTGTCTGTGTGTGTGTGCGTGTATATATCTATCTATCTATCTATCTATTATCTATCTATCTATCTATCTATCTATCTATCTATCTATATATGCATAAATATATGTATATATCTATATATACATATATAAGTGTATGTATTTATTTATGGAGAGAGAGAGAGACAGAGAGAGAGAGAAAGAGAGAGAGAGAGAGAGAGAGAGAGAGAGAGAGAGAGAGAGAGAGAAAGAAAGAAAGAAAGGGAGAAAGGAGAAGAAGAATTAGAAAAGCGAAGAAGAAAAAAAATGAAAACCAACCAAACAAACAGAAAAAAAACAAAATAACCCAAAACATAACCGAAACACGAACAAACCAAGAGAGAGAAAGAGAACGAAAAAATAATAATCATCATCCCAAGAAACGCCTCAATATAAAAAAATCAACAACGAAAGAGGAGAGAGGAACGTATACACCAAACACTCAATATACCCTTTGCCATTGCAACAAATCCGAATGCACGGCGACCAAGTGACCTCCTGCTCTTCCTTGCAATATTTACCGTGGCCTTGCACTACGTCTTCTCCCGACCGAGGAGACTGTACTTGCAAGAATCTTATTGCAAGAGGAAAGAAAGGGAGGGAAGATAGATAGAGTGGAAGAGAAAGATGGGGGGGGGTAGGGAGAGAGATAGAGATGGAGAGGGAGAGAGAGAGAGAGAGATGGGGGATGAGGGAGAGAGGGAAGGAGAGAAAGATAAATGAAAGAGAGGGAGGAAGATCGAGAGAGAGAGAGAGAGAGAGAGAGAGAGAGAGAGAGAGAGAGAGAGAGAGAGAGAGAGAGAGAGAGAGAGAGAGAGAGAGAGAGAGAGAGAGAGAGAGAGAGATAAATAAATAAATAGATAGATAGATAGATAGATAGATAGATAGTAGATAGATAGATAGATATAGAGAGAAAGGGAGAGAGAGCAAGAGAGAGAGAGAGAGAGAGAGAGAGAAAGAACAATAAACATAAAGAAAAAGTAAAGATGAGAAACGAAGAAATACCAAATTACTGAATTGTACTCCTATAACAGGAT
>NC_091560.1:44878503-44881003 GCF_042767895.1 Penaeus vannamei
AAAAAAGAAGAAAGAAAAAGAAAGAAAGAAAGAAAAAGCAAGCAAGCAAGCAAGAAAGAAAGAAAGGAAAAAGAAAGAAAGAAAAATGAAAGAGAAAGAAAGAAAAGAAAAAAAATACAATGACCTGCAGTATCTACCGATAACCTTCCAATCCTATTCCAATTTCACAAAGACCTTAAACTACCCCTATCTTCACCCCGGCCACACCAATCCGGCCCGTCCACCCACCCTCTTCCTATCCCAACGGAGCCAAGCTAGCCAGTTCCTCCTCCTCCTCCTGATTAATTCTTTCATCCTCAAGTCCATTCCCTCCGCTGTGCCATGTCCCTGGGCAGAAGTTTTATTGTTCCTGAATTATTTCCGCCGAGGGTTGGAGCTCCGCGCCGGGACTTTGGCTTCCTGGATGGGTGGCTGACTGGGGTGGGGTGGGGTGGGTGGGATGGGGTGGGATGGGGTGGGATGGGGATGGGGGGATGGGGTGGGGTGGGGTGGGTTGGGATGGGGTTGGATGGGGTGGGTGGGGGGATGGGGTGGGGTGGGTGGGGGATGGGGGGATGTTGGGGGATGGGGTGGGTGGGTGGGGTGGGGTGGGGTTGGATGGGGATGGGATGGGTGGGGGTATGGGGGTGGGTGGGTGGGTGGGGTGGTTGGGGAATGGGGTTGGATGGGTGGGTGGGGGGATGGGGTGGGTGGGGGATGGAGATGGGGTGGGGGATGGGGTTGGATGGGTGGGTGGGGGATGGGGTTGGATGGTGTGGGTGGGTAGGGTGGGGGATAGGGTGGGTGGGATGGGGGGGGTGGGGGTTGGGATGGGGTGGGTAAATATTGGGGTGGGGGGTTTGAGTGGGAGGATGGGGTGGGTAGGGTGTGGGGGGATGGGGTGGGTGGGTGGGGATGGGGTTGAATGGGATGGGTGGGTGGGGATGGGGTTGGATGGGATGGGTGGGGATGGGGTTGGATGGGGTGGGTGGGTGGGTGTGAGGGTTAGGGATGGGGTGGGTCGGGGGATGGGGTGTGGGTGGTTGGGGGGATGGAGTGAGGTGGGTGGGTGGGTGTGGGGTGGGGTGTTTGATCCAGAAATTGAATCTTATATCCGGATCAGATCCCGAATCGTAAGGCAAAACATTGGGTGTTGCCTCCGATTTGCCTAAATGATTTGATAGTCTTTGCCAGATTTAGTAAACCTTTGGAAATCTGGGAAGAAGGATTTCAGATGGTGCTTCTTCTTGCGGCGAAATGTGTGGTTATTTTTATTTCTCTTTCGTTGGAGTAGTGTTGGCTTACTGGTACGACAAGAGAAGAGGAAAATCTGGAATAAAATCTGAAATGATCTACCTGTCTATCTGTCTATCGGTAGATTAATAGATAGTTACACAGATTTATAGATTGACTGATAGGTAGGACAGATAGATTTATAAATTGACTGATAACTAGATAGATAAAAAGATTGATTGATTGATAGTGAGTGAGTGATGTGATTGATAGATTGATAGAGGGAGATAGACAATTATCAAATTGAGAAGTGTGAAAATCTTTAAAGAAAGACACAAACGAAATAATATGAATATCTGTCTATCTATATGTCTGTGTTTGTTTGTGTGTCTCTCTATCTACTTATATGCATGTATGTATATTGACAGATAGATAGAATAATCAAGTGATTGATTGATGTGATAGACAGATAGACATAGAGAGACGAGAGACTATTAATAACTTGAGGAGTGTGAACATTTCTTGAGAAATATGCTAGTCTTCCTCAACAACAGTGAATAGAACATAATAATAAACCACAATTTATCCGAAAATATACTAGTTTTTCCTCAACAACATAATCTCAATAAATCACAATTTATCCGAACACCTTTAAAAACAGAGCCATTTAGGAATGAAATATCCATCACGTTTTTTTTCGTTTTTTTTTCGTAATTTCGCCTACTTCCTTTCTCATCGCTCGAATTACTGATTATCACCTTCCTCTATTGATATTTCTCACCTTCGTTAACTTAATTCATTACGGTGTTGACGAATCCGGACTATGAAATTAATCAGTAATCACATGACACGCCAAGGAATCCAAGTACAGCATGTTACGTCATCTTATAATGAGAAAATTTATGCTTTTGCGGAAGTGCAAAATCTGAGACATTTTGGTCACGTGATGCACAGTAGTTTGGTGTGATTTTATGTTATTTCCAAAAGGACAGGTGATTATAAGCACTTTTTAAATATTTATAGGCGTTTTAAGTAAATATTGCAGGTTAATGTTGTGCAATTTTTTCATCATTGGATTATATGTAATAAGGTTCTTGAAGTAATTGGCGACGCCTGGCAATTACCTTTAAAAATCTTGTTAGAAAGTCCATCTTCATTCTACCCCCCCCCCCCTCTCTCTCCGTCTCATTTTTTTTCGCTCTCTCTCTTTCTCTCTCTCTCTCTCTCTCACTCTGTCTCTCTGTCTGTCGCTCTCTCTCTCTCTCACTTTCTCTCTCTCTCTCTCTCT
>NC_091560.1:44891003-44893503 GCF_042767895.1 Penaeus vannamei
AAAAAAACAGGACCCGAGACCTACATTAAACTCCCTTTAATTTCCCCCTTGCTTCTGGTTCCCCATTCACAGTATGGGCAAAGAACAGGCGCGGAATGTCTATATTACTGTCTAAAACTTTCATTAAGAGAAGAGTTTTATTTTTCTTTAATTTAGCGGGGTACAGTATGGCGTGGGAATTAATTGGAGTTGCAGCATCCGAAAGAAGGGATGGAAGGAATTCACACAAAAGTCTAGTTTCATTATCTTCCGAATGATTACTTACAAAAAAAAAGAAGAAAAAAAAGAGACAATTCCTTACCAGTTTTTCCCCTTTAGTTATTGGTAATAGCCATTCTTGTTGAGGTAAGAGATAGAGAGAGAGACAGAGAGAGAGAGAGAGAGAGAAAGAGAGAGATTACGAGAGAGAGAGAGAGAGAGAGAGAGAGAGAGAGAGAGAGAGAGAGAGAGAGAGAGAGAGAGAGAGAGAGAGAGAGAGAGAGAGAGAGAGAGAGAGAGAAAGAGACAAGGAGAAAGAGAGATCCACTATCATTATATCAACATACGAGAAGGAATAGTATGTAATGTAATGATATAGGCCTATTTAGTGTCAAAGAGCCCTGTGTAGTTGATTGACGTGACAATCGTTCGTTTTCTATCATTCGTGTCTAATTCCCTTGCAGTTGCTATAAGATCTATTTTATTTTATTTATTTATCTGTTATTATTATTATTTTTTAAGGACGGTGTACTTAGATTTAACTGTATTATGTCCATTGTTGAAAAAAAAAATTGTTCATTAATATTGCTTTCTTTTCAGATGTCTACCACTTTCAAACTCTCTACCTATCTGTATCTCATTTCTCTTTTTTGTTTGTTTGTTTGTTTGTTTCTGTATCTCCCTTCGTCTGATGCCTCTCTCTCTCCGCCCCTCTCCTCGCTCTCTACTCCTTTCTCTTTTTTTCCAACTCTCTCTCTCTACCTGTGTGTAAATATATATATATATATATATATATATATATATATATATATATATATACATATATATATATATATATATATATATATATATATATATATATATGTATATATATAAATATATATATATATATATATATATATACATATATATATGTATATATATACCTATATATATATATATACATATATATATATATATATATATATATATATATATATATATATATATATATATATATATGTGTGTGTGTGTGTGTGTGTGTGTGTGTGTGTGTGTGTGTGTGTGTGTGTGTGTGTGTGTGTGTGTGTGTGTGTGTGTGTGTGTGTGTGTGTGTGTGTGTGTATGTATGTACACACAAACACACACACACACATGTATATAATAAAGATATATATGTGTATGTGTGTGTGTACACACACATACATACATATATATATATATATACATATATATATATATATATATATATATATATATATATATATATATATATATATATATATATATATATATATATATATATATATATCCCCAGTGGATAGGGGGACGTGAAAAGAATACTTCCAAACTATAGTCGTTAAGGCGAGTATGACGACCCTTGTAGTGAATTTCTCAGCCGTGATTATCAAATTCTTTCTGCCCGGTCCTTTCCCTTCCCCGAATCACGCACAAACTAAACCCAGCGCTGCCACCGACAGATCAAGGATGCCTGGAACCGAAACATCACTTTTCAATAATAATACTGCCGGTTTGTTGACATTGTGCGAGGCCCGACCCAAAGCATATTCGTATACTTGCGTGAATAAAGAAATAAATGCATATCTATCAGTCTAGACATGCATATCAACCTGGCAAATAGATAAATGTATATCTATCAGATATATAGACAGATATGCCTTTATTTCTGCGTCTGTTTTTACGAAAATTCATCGGGTCGGACCTGGCACAATTTTAACAAACCGGCCGCGTGAGACATGTTTATCTGGAGTGACTGAAACGACAGAAAGCTACGTGTGTGTGTAGTGATCGTGCATTTGTTTGGGACTTTGGTAGCGTGGTATGGCCGGGGAGTCTCAAGCTGAACATATCAGGCTTAACGAAAAAGTCCGTGGAAGGCAATAAACGGATGTAAATCTCATAAGACGGTATCTTCACGAAATAAACAAAGATCACGGGTGGGCAACACTTGGGCGTACTGTGCGACCTTGAGATTGCCTTCGGCGGTGTCTCGTTTTCTTTTCATTCATTCTTTTTCTCCATCCCTATGACACCTATGCTTACGGTCGCCTTTCCTTTACAAAAGTATCTTTTTTTTTGTCTCTATTTAAAACTACTTTCATCCTTTTCCTTGTTCACAAGACCTTTCATATTATTTCTGCATGTATTTGCGGGAAGTATTATTAGCATTTGAAAGAAAATCAAGTATTACATAGCAATTACAATTACAATATGTGTATATATATGTGTACATTTGAAATAAAACAATCACAAAATGAACGGATTGCGATCATAAAATATACACACACAAAAGAGAATAAAT
>NC_091560.1:44911003-44913503 GCF_042767895.1 Penaeus vannamei
GAGCCACTCGGAGCCACCAAGGAGCCACTCGGAGCCCCCCGGAGCCACCAAGGAGCCACTCGGAGCCACACGGAGCCACCAAGGAGCCACTCGGAGCCACCCGGAGCCACCAAGGAGCCACTCGGAGCCACCCGGAGCCACTCGGAGCCACTTGGAGTCACCCGGAACCACCAAGGAGCCACTCGGGGCCACCAAGGAGCCACTCCGAGCCACCAAGGAGCCACTCGGAGCCACCCGGAGCCACCAAGGAGCCACTCGGAGCCACCCGGAGCCACTCGGAGCCACTTGGAGTCACCCGGAACCACCAAGGAGCCACTCGGAGCCACCAAGGAGCCACTCGGAGCCCCCCGGAGCCACCAAGGAGCCACTCGGAGCCACCCGGAGCCACCAAGGAGCCACTCGGAGCCACCCGGAGCCACCAAGGAGCCACTCGGAGCCACCCGGAGCCACTCGGAGCCACTTGGAGTCACCCGGAACCACCAAGGAGCCACTCGGAGCCACCAAGGAGCCACTCGGAGCCCCCCGGAGCCACCAAGGAGCCACTCGGAGCCACCCGGAGCCACCAAGGAGCCACTCGGAGCCACCCGGAGCCACCAAGGAGCCACTCGGAGCCACCCGGAGCCAGTCGGAGCCACTCGACTGCCAAGTTGTTTTGGTGTTGGCATAATGTTTTTTTCCTTATTTTATACGGTTTCTTTTTTTCCTTCACATTTCCCTTTGCACCCCTTGTCTGAACTGTTTGTTTGAATTATTATTATTATTACTACCATTATTTTTTTTTTATTATTACTATTACTATTATTATTATTATTATTATTGTTATTACTATTATTACTACTATTATTATTATTTTTATTATTTCTATTATTATTGCTACTACTACTACTATTATTATTGCTATTTTTATTATTATTATTATTATTATTATTATTATCATTTTTATTATCATTATTATCTTTATCATTATTATCATCATCATCATCATTATTATTATTATTATTATCATTATTATTATTATTATTATTATTATTATTATTATTAGTAGTAGTAGTAGTAGTAGTAGTGCCATTATTATTATTATCATTATTATGATCATTATCATTATTATGATCATTATCATTATTATGATCATTATTATTATTATTATTAATATTATCATTTTTATTATTATCATTATCATCATTATCATCATCATCATTATTATCATTATTAATATTATCATTATTATCATTATCATTTGTGCTGTTTCTAATTGCAGAACAAAACCGTGGCCAACCAAGACAGCGAGAATTCTAGTGCATGCAGTCTTAAGCCAATGTACAAGGGTGGCTTCCCCGCTTGGCAATATCATAGTGTCATTTCGTTCCCCTTCGCTCCCCTTCTCGGTGGCATTGTCTGACCTCCGTCGTCTGTGAAATCAAGTATTTGTTCCCTTCCTTCCTTCCTTCCTTCTTGTTCTTGCTGTTGCTGTTGATCTTCTCTTCTCTTTCTTCTTCTCTTCTTCCTTCTCTTTTTGTCTTATTCCTTGGTCTTCTACTTTTTTTTCCTCCTCCTCCTTCTCCACCTCGTTTTCCTCCTCCTCTACCTCCTCCTTCTTTCCCTCTCCTCCACCTCCTTCTTGTATCCCTCTCCTCTTCGTCTTCCTCCTCCTCTTCCTCCTCTACATCCTCCTTCTTTACCCTTCCTCCTCCTTCTCCTTCTATCCCTCTCCTCTTCTTTCCCCTCTTCCTCCTCCTCTCCTCCTCTCTTGTCGCCGTGCTTCCTCAATTCCTCCTACACATTCCCACATACACGCCATTCCTCCTTCACTATACGCACGCTTTTACACAGTCGCCAAGTCCCCGGATGTGAGAATCTGCCTGGGTTTCGCTAATTTAAAACAGGAAGGTATAATTTACTTTGTTTTTGAATAAGGGTGCAAAAAATCACGTCGCAGATATATATAGATACTCCCGCAGATATATAGATATAGAATAACGCGTCAGTTGATTAATGGTAAGTTATTATCCAATGGGAAAGACTGTTGTAGCAGAATCGAATTTGCGACGAATAGGATACGCAATGAATAAATAATAATAATAATAATAATAAAATCTAAGAACAGAAAATTACCCAAACCGCTTTATCTCTTTGGAAACAAAACTCGAGTAGAATTGATGACCGTATCTTAGAAATTCGCTCTTTATCTCTCACTCTCTTTCTCTCTCTCTCTCTTTCTCTCCTTCTCTCGCTCTTTCTATCTACCTATCTTTATCTCTCGTTCCGCTTACCTTCCCTTTATCTCTGTCCAAAAAACAAAGAAATGGAAAGCCCAGAAGCATCAGATCTAAGAGAAACGTGTATCGACCAGTGATGACTCAGCTTATCCTTTATTTATCAGGAACTTGGCCATCGCAAAGGTCATTCGTTGCCTTATGACAGGTCGTATGAATATCTTACGATAAAAGTCTTGGGAACAAGGGAGTCAAAAGTTCATCGCAAACATACGGTTCTCCTTATA
>NC_091560.1:44931003-44933054 GCF_042767895.1 Penaeus vannamei
AAAAAGCAAGCACAAAACAAATACAAAAAAGGACAGATAAATTCTCAAAAGAAGAGAGAAAAAAATAGATACAACAACAACAAAAAATGGAAACCAAACATAGACACAGGAATGAGAGAAAAGACACAAGAAAGAGAGAAAGACAGCCAAGTAAAACACAAAAGGAAAGAAAGAACAAAAAAAAAAAAAAACAAAACAAAAAACAATAACAACATACTTAAGGAGAACACCACCAAGTCCTTTCACATAAGCGGTTGTGAAAGAAAGAACAAAACAATAACAACATACTTAAGGAGAACACCACCAAGTCCTTTCACATAAGCGGTTGTGAAAGAAAGAACAAAACAATAACAACATACTTAAGGAGAACACCAACAAGTCCTTTCACATAAGCGGTTGTGAAAGAAAGAACAAAACAATAACAACATACTTAAGGAGAACACCAACAAGTCCTTTCACATAAGCGGTTGTCAACAGTACCTCCAATCTCGGTCGCGTGGGTTGCGAAAGGGCCGCTGGAACACCAAGAGGAGAAGCATTACCCAGATTAGCAATTTAGATTCCGGGCTTTCAGAAAGGCCTCTGATTTCCCTTAATTGCGCCGAGTCTGACGAAACAAAGTAGCAATGCTATTTGATTCATCGGGTCTTTTATGATGCCCGTGTTTGTGGCAGGGAAAGGGTGGGGGGGGGGTGAGAAGACGGAGGGGAAAGGGTGGATGGGGGAAGGGAGGGAGGAGGAAGAGAAAGGGGGGGAAGCGATGGGGGAGGGAGAGGGAGAGGGGAAGGGAGGGGAAGGGAAGGAGGAAGAAGGGGGGGGAAAAGGGAGGGGGGTGAAGACGGAGGGAGGGAAGGGTGGATGGGGAAGGGAGGAGGAGGAGAAGGGAAGGGAGGAAGGATGGAAGGGGGGAAAGGGAGGAAAAGGGGGGAAAAGGGGGGGGTGAAGACGGAGGGGAGGGAAGGGTGGATGGGGGGGAAAGGGAGGAGGAAGAAAGGAAGCAGCAGAGAGGAAGGGAGAGAGGAAGAAAGAGGGGAAGGGAAGGAAGGAAGGAAGGGAGGAAGAGGGGGAGGAGGGAAAGTGGGGGGGGAGGGAAAAGGGAAGGGGGAAAGGGAGGAAGGGAGGAGAGGAAATGGAGGAAAAAGGGGGAAAGGGGAAAGAGAGGAGGAGGAGAGAGGAGAGAGGGAGAAAGGAGTGATGGGGAAGGGAGGGAAGGAGGAGGAAAGGTGGGGAAAGGGAGAGGGAGGGAGGAGGGGGAAAAGAAAGGAGGGAAGCGACAGAGGGAGGCGGGGAGGAAAAGGAAGATAAAAGGGAGGAAGAGGAGGAAGAAGAGGAGGGAAAGGGAAGGAAGGAAGAAGGAAAAGAAAGAGGGAAAAGAGGGGAAGGGAGGAAGAGAGAGAGAGAGAGAGAGGGAAGAAAAGAGAGGGGAAAGAGGAGGGGAAAGAGGTGGAAGGGGAGAAAAGGGGGGATACACGGCAGAGGAAGGGAAGGGAGGAAAGGAAGGGGGAAGGGAGGACAGAGGAGGGAGGGGGAAAGGGGAGGAAGAGGAGGGAAAGGAGGAGAGAGGGAGGAGAAGAGAATGGGAGGAAGAGGAGACCGAGGAGGGGGGTAAGAAAAAGGAAAGGAGGAAGTGAACAAGGAGAAAAAAGAAAGAGAAAGAAGGAATAAGAGGAAAGGAGAGAGAAAAGGAACAGGAAGAGGAAAACGAACGAAAGGAAAACGAGTAGGGAACGAAAGAAGAGGGTTTGAAAAATGAATAAAGGGTTAGAGAGGGAACGGAGAAGAAAGGTAGACAAAAAATAGGAAGCAAAGAGAGAGAACGAGAAAGAGTAAGAAAGCAGTAGCTAAAGAAAGGGAGAAGGAATGGACAGAGCCAAAGGGATAGAGGAATGAATAGTGGCTTATGGCCGGGCTTTTTTGGAAGACATTAGTCAAAAGCATGGACTGGAAAAGGCTTTGAGGACAAAATCCCACCTCCACAGAACGTGTATCCAGTTGATAGGGTGAAATACCCCGGCTGTGTATTGGTCCTTTCATTTACAAGCCTGATGCCG